>NC_042621.1:267738042-267990131 GCF_901001135.1 Rhinatrema bivittatum
TCCAAGACAGCTAGAATGCAGAAAAATGGTACTAACCGTGGCAGGAACACACCCAAGTAACCGAGAGAGGGATAAAGCAGCAGAAATAGTGGCATGAACACCCCAAGGCACCTGTTATGTTTTTGTAAGAATGTGAACCCTGGACTGAGATAAGAGGTGTCTCTGTCCACAGGGAAGAGCCCTGTGAGCCTCACCATCAGCAGGCGTAGTCTCAGTGGTGTGGGACACAGCTAGAAGTAGAAACTTTATTAGGAAGGAAGGAAAAAGTAATGTCCACAGAATAGGAGATGTAGTAGTACAGTCCTGAGCAATGGGGAATACCCAGAGCGAAGCCACAGATGAGAAGATCTGGTAGTGACCCACAGAGCGGGGTAAGCCGGGGATCCCCTCTGACGAGTGTAGGCACCTCAGGAATACAGATCCGGTAGTGGCCCGTGGAGCGAGGTATGCCGAGGATGTCTGTACAGTAGATGTAGAAGAACTGGTAGAGATGCCGGAACCTGGAAGTGGCTCCCGTAGTTGGTGTGTCGATTGCTGTACAGGAAAGATGAATAGCTTCTACTGAAGAAAGGTGGTAGTGGCCCGAGGCTCGGGGTACACCGCGTGAAATCCTCAATATAGTTCGTATAGTAGAAGTCAGTAGAGGTACTAACAATAGATGGTTCCTGGAGAGAGAGAGAGAGACCTGAGAAGCAGGTCTAGTAGTAGTCAGGCAGGTAGGCCCTCCGAGAAGTGGATAGCCGGGAATGCAGGGGAGCCCCTGAGGAACAGGTACTCAGAGCGTTAGGTGCCAAGACCAAAGTCAGGAACAGGAAGTCCTAGAATGAGGTGGATTCAGCAAGATGGAACTCCTTGCTAACTCGAAGAAGGCAAGGGCCAGTCAGATTAAATACCCTAGCGGGTTGACGTCATCGGGAGGGGACGCCCCCGAGGTTACCGCCATGACGCCCACAAAGGAGGCCCTTGTGGGCGTGCCTAAGTAATTCCGGGTCTAAGATGGCGGTCAGCAGTGCCCTCGCTGTCCCGGGAATGCTGGAGAGGTTGGCGGGGATTAGCAGAGACCACCATTCTTCCCAGACTTGACGGAGCAGGGAAAAAAAAGGTGAGCACGAGAGGTCGCAGCCATCTGCGACCGACAGGCATAACAGCACCAAAAGAGGGGTAAAGGTCAACACCAACACTGGCATGAACAGCAAAAGGTACCAAAAAAAGGGGCAAAGCAGCAACAAAGGTGGCATGAATCCCCAAAGCACCAAAACCGGCAAAATTGGAACAACAATGGCATGAACACCCCAAGGCACCAAGTGAGAGGCAAAAGGCACCAACAAGATGTCAGCAAGTTTCCCAAGGCACCAAAAGATGGGCAAGAGTGCCACATGAACACTACCAAGCAACAAAAGAGGGGCATGAAGATCCCCAAGGCATCAAAAGAGGGGAAGGTAGCATGAACACCTCAAGGCACAGAGAGGGGGATATAGCAGCAAGCAGGGTTGGATCAAGACTCTGAGTGAGGGGGTAAAGCACTAAGAGGCATGGAATCAACACCTACAGACACTGAGTGCAGAGTGAGGCAGCAAGAGAATGGCACAAACATAAGAGAGGCAGGGCAGGAGGAGCATGCTGGCTGGTGGGCAGCAGCACCAGCAAGGCTGTTCTGGAGATGGAAATGCTGGCCTGCCACCTCACCGGAGAAAGGGGCTAGGTATCAACTTGAGAGATGGACTTCCCTTTCAATGTGTGTTACCTACTTCCTCTACTTTAAAATGGAGGATGGGGTCCCTAGGCTGCTACTGGCCTCCCTGAAACCAAGACTAATGGGTATTGTTTTTGCAAATGATGGCACATACCAGTGTTCGAAAGATGCCCAGTGCCTTTCCTCTGCTGTTCTTTCAATAGTGAACGCAATCTGAAAAACACTGAACCTCTGATGTCTTGCAGGATGCTCTCTCTGAATCCTTGGATGCTGAAGCTGGGGTTGAGGGCAGACCAGGAGGTAACATGCCAGAGGCATCCCTCATGCTCTCGGCTGCCGGCTGCTCCTGGGCGGGTTATCTTGGCCATGGCAGGTTCGTTAATTGACTACAGCGGCTCACTAGATATTACGCTACTAGATGTTCAATATCCCCTTCCTCTAATTCTTTGAATCTGTCACATAATTCTTTTGAATCAGTAGGCTCTGCAAAGATCTGCTGTTAACATTGGCCAGAAAAGAACAGGGAGCACTGCTGCCTTTGCTGATGCCAACCTAGCCCTCTTCCACCACTGCTGCCAACTTCTACTGAGTCTTCCGCCCCCCCCCCCCCCCCTCCTGTGGCACTATATCAACAGAGGAGATGGGTGCAGTTAGTGCCAGATTTATACATAGCGAGGCCCTCACTATTTCAAAAAATGTTTGTCTAGGAACTAGGAGTAAGAAAAATTAGTGATAATGTAGACCTTATAAGTGAAAACACTGGGGTAGATTTTCAAAAACAGCGTGTTGACGTACTTTTGTTGGCGCTCCAGGCGCCAACAAAAGTACGCGGGATTTTAGTAGATACGCGCGTAGCTGCGCGTATCCGCTAAAATCCTGGATCGGCGCGCGCAAGGCTACCGATTTCGTGTAGCCGGCGCGCGCCGAGCCGCGCAGCCTACCTCCGTTCCCTCTGAGGCCGCTCCGAAATCGGAGCGGCCTCGGAGGGAATTCGCTATCGCCCTCCCCTCACCTTCCCCTCCCTTTCTCTACCTAACCCACCCCCCCCCCCCCGGCCCTGTCTAAACCCCCCCCTACCTTTGTTGGGGGATTTACGCCTCCCGGAGGGAGAAGTCTCCATTGGCTTCTTCACTGGGCAGCACACACAAAACAAAACAAAAGAATCAGCACTGATCAAGAGCTGTACCAAAGCTCTCAAAAGAAACCCATCAATCACACACCTGCTAAGCAAATCTCATCTTTTATACCTCTAGATGCCCTCGGACATTAACATTTAAAGGCAAGGTCCCCATGGTCAACCTGCTACCACGTCCTACTCATTGCTTTACTTAGATAAAGCTTGAGTAATATTCAAGCAGAGGTCAAGACAAAAACACTGGTAGCTTATGGACCAGACGTTGGTAGCAATGAAGTGGAAATAAGAGTGGAGATTCTCCCTTATTGGACCCTCCCATTTTTTGCCCTTCCTATCACCCTTGGTCCTCCATCCAGATCTCAATAGAAAATTCACCCTCTTTTTTTCTGAACTTTTTTCTCTTTTGTCACCTGTTCAATCCTTTATTTTCTGTTTCACAGCTCGCCTTCATTGTTTCCATTTCCCCCACCATCTTTCCCCCTCTTCTCTTCCATGTTCCTATTTTTGCCTCTACCCCTCCATGTCTCTTCTCCCACCTTCTCTCTGCTCTTGCCATCCCTCCTGTGTACCGAATTCTATCCTGCAACGTCCATGTTCCTCCTCTCCTCCATGTTCTTTTAAACCCTCTCTCTCTCTCTCTCCAATATTTCTCCTCCTTCCTCTTCACCTTCTCTATTCTTCCCTTTCTTATGTCCCTCCATGTTCCCCCAGTCCCCACCCTACATTTTTACCACGATTCTCCTCCCGTACGCATGATCAAATTACAATGAATTTTATAAATTATAATTATTGCCCTAAAAAATTCATGCTGTTCTTGTGTATTTACTTCTCTTAAGAACACCATTTACTAAGCATTTTTCCCTTAGACCCAGAATGGGAGAAAAGCCTGGGTAAATCAGGCCTGAATTTCCTATCACTGTAAATGAGGTTGGAATAATACATGATAAACAGTGTGTTTTATTTTATAAGATTGCAAGAGTATCATTTTATTTTTTTGGATGCACATTATATATGCATAACGAGACTCTGGAAAGAGTCATTTTTACAAGTACAGTTACTGGATCATTTTGCATATGTCGGTAGGGTGAAAAATGACAAAGACCTTTAGAGGAATTTTAAAGGGAGAAGTGTTTCTGAAGATCCCCCTTCTCTGTTTCCTTTCCCCCTGACACGTCTATAGATGCCATTTATCAGTCAAAGCTGCATCAACAGTAAAGATGGAACAACAGAGCCCAAGGCAAGTCCTGGCTTTAGCAGCCAAAACCACCAGTTCTATTTTAACTATAAAAAAATTGACGGGGGGGAGAGAAGAATGACGAGCCGTTCAGCCATACTGATAAAAAGATTGAACTATTATTTATCAGTATGCTGGGCTCACGCTCAACATAATAGAAAATAGCTAAAAATACCCTTTCACCAATACTGCAACAGTTTCATTTGACAATATTAAAGACACTTTAGACTGAAGACTGAAGCGTACTGATAACCTCCAATCAAATTAGAAGCTATTTGAAGAGTGAATAACAAAGCATATGATATTTTGTCTTTGACAACATCTACAAAAAATAGCATCTCAGTGAGAAGATTTTGAAACTAATAATAGGATGTTAGTATCCCCATGATATTAAGTCGGAGGGTGCACAGAAAAGCAGTTTTTACTGCTTTTCTGTGCACTCTCCCGGTGCCTGAAGAAATTAGCGCCTACCTTTGGGTAGGCGCTAATTTCTGAAAGCAAAATGTGCGGCTTGGCTGCACATTTTGTTTCCTGAATCGCACGGGAATACCTAATAGGGCCATCAACATGCATTTGCACGTTGAAGGCGCTATTAGGTTCGGCGGGTTGGACGCGCATTTTCCACCCCTTACTGAATAAGGGGTAAGGGAAAACGCGCGTCCAATCAAGGCCGATACAGTACAGTGCGTCGGAGCGCACTGTACTGTATTGGCCTGTTAGATGGTTGTCTTTGAATATCTACCCCATGTTTCTATCTCAAGCACATTCTTACTGAGGGCAATTTTGAGTAGCCTGTCTGGGTGCAAAATTTTGCTTCTAGGGACCTGGTATGCAGTTTTCAAAGAAAACTGTGTGCATTATTTTCTTTTTGAAAATTCTCTTCTGCAGGTACAGGGACACAAAAGGCCACGCAGACTTTACCCTCTCTGTTTTGCAGGCGGAGTGAGTATTTGGGGGAGGTGTGTGTACACTGGGGCAGATTTTAAAAAAGTACGTGCAACCGGCGCAAACAAAAGTACGCCAGATTTTAAAAGATACACGCGTAGCTGCGCGTATCTTTTAAAATCCAGGGTTGGCGCGCGCAAGGCTGCGCAAAATCGGCAGCCTGTGTGCACAGTGCTGCGCAGCCTGCCTCGGAGGGAACTTTCTTTCTGGCGCCCCCCACCTTCCCTTTCCTTCCCCTAACTAACCTGCCCCCCGGCCCTAACTAATTCCCCCCCCCACCTTTATTTCAAAAGTTACGCCTGCCCGAGGCAGGCGTAACTTGCGCACCCCGGAGCGCCATGTTCCAGTCTGGGGGCTGGTCCGGAGGCCGCGTCCACGCCCCTGGGCCGGAATCACACCCGCGACCCCGCCCCTGGAACACCCCCGATGACGCGCCAGCCGTGACATGCCCCCGACACGCCCTTCCCCCCCCCCCAGGAAAGCCCTGGGACTTACGCGGCGTCCCGGGGCTTACGCGTGCCACCGAGCCTATGCAACATAGGCTCGGCGCGCGCAGGGGGTGGAAGGGGCAGCTTTTCGGGGGTTACACGCGTATCCCTTTGAAAATCTGCCCCACTGTGTGCCTACTTTACTCCCCCTACTTAAACACATCTCTTTTTAATAGGGTTAAGAGGAGGAGGACAGTTTTTAGATTGACCTCTTCTTTACCTGCTAAATGGCTTTGTAACTTGACCTCAGACAGTACAGCACATGTTCATGAGCTTTTTTTTCTCTAGTGTCTTTTATGCTGCTGGCTAACATCGCTAAGAGTCTCTACTGGAGGTGTGGGGAGAGACCAGCACAAAGACTTGTACCAAACTGGCTAGCGTGTATTCCCTGGGAACATAAATGGACACCCTTTATTCTGGCCTCTCCAGAGTCAATGAATTTGCCATCTTATCCTCTGCAGATGGGGGTCCATTTCCTAGGAAACAAGAAATCTGCACCGGGTGTGTCCCCTGATTTGTATTCCCCTTCCCTCTGTGTGCAGAGAAGAAGTTCTGTTATGAATCTGCCAGTGCCCCCTCTTTCTTTGTAACCTGGAACCAATAAATCACAGAGAAGCTTTTACTAAGGAAATTTGTGTTCGAAAAGTTGGGAGCCATGAGTTTATCAGACAGTGAGGAAATGTGTTGCATTCGATAGGCTATCTGCTATTCTTATGTAAATGATTTCTAATTACTGGAACTAAAGTCTCTCATTTTAAGTTTACTAGCAACTAAACAGACTCAGCATACGCTTACATATCCCAAGTCTGCTTTTAGCAGTTGCTGTTGGAGCTATGAAGCGACTCCTCTTGCTGTGTAGGTGCTCTGATGGTGGCTTCAAGGACCTCTTTTAACCACTAGAAGACTTGTGTGCTAATAAAGCTTCACTTTCCATTTCAATGCATCCAAGTGTAGCCTCAGCTTGGGGTACACAAAATGGGTTCTTAGCTTAGGTCATGCAATGGTGACGTGGACCTGCACAGAGACAGCTAAGGCAACAGTTAGCCACTCTCTTTTTTCCTGACAGGACAGGGAGGATTGTCCACCCTCCTCCATGAACCCTAGGCCCCTACTCCCATTAGTGCTGGCTAAATAAAATGTAGCAGACACCACGTTCCAAAGTCAAAACATTAACTTTTATTTCCGGATGAACCAACCAGCAACTATTTGCATGGACATGAAGCACGCCCTCCCTTCCTGTTCCCTGCAGAAAAGAGGGGAAGGGAGAACAAGAGGAGAGGCTGGATTAGGAAACAGATGGCTCTTCTTTGCTTTGCACTGTGCTCTGTCTGTTCTATGCTCACTGCCCCCCCCCCCCCCCCACCTCCTCCTGTTCCTTGCTTACTGTCTGGGAGGGGAGGAGCTGGAGCAGGAAGCAGAGGGCTGTTCAGTAGAGGCAACAAGGCAGAGACGTATGTGCTTATGCAATGGGCCTCCTGCTATGCCGATGGGTAAAAGCAGCCCTGCTGGTGCCTCTTTGGGCCTGACATCTGGGGCAGCCTCCCCCTTTCTAGTCCCGGCACTGAAATAGTCCTTTCTGCCCCATTCTCTTCCTTTTCCTTTTTCCTCTCCTTCCCTGACTCCTTCCTCTCTCTTTTAGCAGCTGACAGAACCATCCTACACTTCCTGTGGATGCCGCCTCCTCTCCCCCCACTCCTTTCCTGTAATGTTTCTGACAAGTCAGCAGAAACCTTCCAAGGAGCATTTTGGTTCACCAGAGTTTGACTGCAGGTCCACTGATCTGGAAGTCACGAGGATTATCAGATCTGGTCTGAATTTGACAGATTTTTTTTTTTTTTTTTTGGATCTTTGGAAAATTCTGCCACCTTTCTGGCGAGCTGGCATTTGAAAGATTTTGCGCTTCTCCGCCTGGAAGCTCATTTCATTCGTAAGCTAAGTCAGATTCTCCAGGAAGTAGCTTATTCCTTAGTTGTACCCTAACCCATGTAACCCTGACTAGGGTCACCAGGTAATGTGCTATGGATTTCGGGAGGGTTCCAGCTTTCCAGGTCCATTAAAGAGTGTGCTTTAGAGGGTTCTTGCTCTCTACGAGGTTATCGAAAGTAGACAGAGAGCTCTGGTACTGCAGGGCTCATGCAACCCGCAGGGCTGGTGTGCACTGCACTCATCCTTCTGGTTGGGAATGGTGATTATAGGGGGCTGCAAGGATGGCGTGATGATGTAGATCAGGTAGTAATAATAGGAGGTACATGCCCTCTAAAGGGAGGAGGGGGGGTGTTATTAAGGAAAGGTTATTTAAGATGCTTTTCCAGGCAGTAGAGAGAGAGAAGTAATAGGAGTGTAAGGGCTTTGATAAAGTTTGAAAGTTAAAAGATTCCTACGGCAAGCCAGAAGGAGGACCCTGAAAGCCAAAGGGTATCATCCTTGCTGGAGAAGCTTCAGGAAAGAAGCTTTGGATCATATTGCCCTAAATCCCTTGGGGTTAACAGCGGATTTTGAGTGGTTTTCCTTTTCAAAGAGAGCTAATTTGTTTTTTTAAATCTCAATCATTTTTTTTCTCATTTGGGAGCCTTGATCTTTCTTTAGTGTGGTAAGTCTTCCCTTGGGCCTCCTAGAGACTGATCTGGTTCCCACTGGCGATCCCTGGAGGATCTGGGCTGTTCCCGGAGCTGCAGCAGCCTCTGAAGGTGACCCTGAGCAAAGGGGGGAGGGTGGGTTTACACCTAGAACAGTCACATAGCATAACCCCTTCCACAGAGGATCTTATAAAATTCCAGGAGGCCGATAACTTCGAACACTCTAAAGTCATCTACGGTATGAAGTGGAGGATTTTGCTGTGTGTGGCCGAGGCTGGACTGTTCACATGCATTTGATATTGGTGGTTAAAAGCAAAACAAAGTTTGGCACAGAAAATAGTTAAAACATCTTCCTGCAATATCCCTTGTTCTGCAGACCAGTTGGTGATTTGTTGAGGTATTGATAATCATGATCTGCGCAAGGCTTTTTTATTTGGAGAATTTTTTTTTTAAGTTTCCTGGACAGTGGTGGCTGAAATCTGTCAATGCCTCCCGGCATTCCACTCAATGATCTTTCACTACAGTAAAATAACACCCGTTTTGCTTTCTGCCCGTGTTCAAAGGTATCGATTATATCAGGCTAGAGATAAATGTCATTTTCCTTCCTGGTCTTAAACCGATGTGACTGTTCTGTCTATACCATACCCATAAATAACCTCTGCTTATTAATTATGGAGGACAACACATTTTCTGGTCTAGCAGGGGTCTGTAATTGTTCCAGAGGGCTTCCGAGGCCTTTGCAAACTGCAAGAGTGAAGTCAGCACAAACCTCCTGCTACAATTAAATGACAGAGACTAATGTAGGGAAGCACAATAAAAAGCATGGCCATTTGGGCCACCAAGGAGTTCTTAAGCCACTCGCCTGTAACCTGGGGTTTATTGCAGGAATTGTTCAGAAATTTAATCTAGTTCCGCTCGCCGGGGCACAAGAATGGTTATCCAGTCTTCATATGCTTATACCAGCATTCAAAACTGTAATATGCAGGATATTTAAGGACTGATGGATTACGATGCTTCTCCTGTTCTGAACTTATGGCAAAATCCTTTCAGAAATCAAACCCATTTGGTGTTATTTAAATCTTATTTTACACTATTTTGGTCTGGAATTAAAGTATCTTAACAATTCAAGCATGTTGATTCAGTGCTTTATACATTTTTATGTATTAGCAGGAAACCAACATTTTGTTCTAAGGTTAACCATATTTGTTGGGAATTTTTGTGCGCTATTTATTTATTTATTTGCAGTTATTTCTTACCCGACCAATTACCAGACATCTGTTCTGGATGGTTCACAGTTTTAACATAGACAATATAAAAAAAAAAAACCCCAAAAAACTTTACATAATGGCAATTTAAAGAACCCCCAACACTCATCCAACGGCTTCACAAAACAAATATGCCTTCATCTGCTTATGAAAGATCTTGGGGTACACATTTAGTAGGACGTTTACTAGACAAGTTATCCGGCCAAAGTTAAAGGTCTCGTTGAATATCCCCGATTAAAGTTCTCTGACTAACCAAAGCCAGATAACTTCAAAGTTGACCAGATATGCTTTTGAATATCGCTGGCTATGTATAAAGTTATGCAGCTATGGTTAGCCATATAACTTTAGACTTAACCGGATCTATTCAAAAAAAGGAATCTATCCGGTTACGTAAGGTTCCATTTAAAAAAGAAACCTCACATCGCGGCCAGTCCCCCGCCTCACTCCCACCCGAGTTGCCATGGCCCTATGGGGCCAAACATGCCACCACCACCCCTCCTACCCAAAATGGCCTATTTAATGTTTCCAAACAATTATTGGGGTCGGGAGTTCCCCCCTCCCCCAGCCCCTGCTCCTACTTCCTCCTTAATCTTAAAAAAAAATGAAATCCCGCAAGCTCCAGATCCCATCAGTAGTTGCCTAGCAAGGGCTGAGGCGTCAGCAGAGGCGCCGGTCCCGGATCGCGGCAGGAGGCCACTGCGATCCTGGAGAACAATTTCAAATAAAAGGTACAGGGCAAGGGGAGGGGGATGAAGGAAAAGGGTTGGGGTGGGGCTTTAGGAGGGGGGGAGGAATCTGGCTGCGATGTGAGTTTGTTTTTTTTGTTTTGTTTTTTTTTAATGGAACCTTATTTAACCAAATATATTCTTTTTTTTTTAGTATATACGGTTAAGTCTAAAGTTATCCGGCCAGAGTTGTAAACAGTATTCCCTGGGCCCACTCAGTGCCATTTTCCAAAAAGGCACTGACCAGCCTTTACTCCTACCGCTTGGCATCATTTTCCATGTGGTAAGGCAAAAGCCGGTCGGCACCACTTTGGAAAATGGCGCCAACTGAGCCTGGGGCTAGGGGGCACTCTGGGCCCTCCTGCTGCCCACCAATGGGTAATTGAAAGGTAAAGATGTGTCGGGAGGGCTGGCAGGGTCTTGAGCGGGGGCCACTAGGCCAGCAGGTAATTTGGGGGGGATTTGGGGGTTCCAAACCAGCCTATGCTGTATATGGAAAGGGGGATCAGGGGTGAGTAGCAGCTCTTGGGGCTGGGGGGCAGGTAATGGACTCAGGGGGGTTTGCTTAATTGAGGAGGGGTTTGGGCAGGGGGGTAGGTCATCACCATGTGGCAGATTATTTCTATTTTTAAACTTTTTTTGGGGGGGGGCCTACCTTGAATGGCGGCACAGGGGTGGGTGGGGGGGGGTCTAGTAAGACCCCTGGTGACTTTTTAAAAACTTTATAGTGGGTGTCACGTTGGGCCACCTGGCCCTTTAACGCGATGGCAGCCCCCTTGCGTATACAAGGTCCCTGCTGCGTTCTTTTGTCTCACTGACTTTTTCTGCGAAACAAAAGAATGTGGCGATACTGCTATTTGTGAAGGGGCAAAATTTTGCGGGGTGCCACCACCCTCCCTGCAATATTGGGGCCCTCCTGCGATAAAATATTACAATTTTATTAGCCAGTCCTTGGCTTGGTAAGTTTCAATGTCGCCACTTGCCCGGATAAGTAGCCATGCATCAGAATGCCCACCACTTATATGGATCGCTGTTTAGGTGAATATCCAGCTGCGTGGTGCTGAATATTGACTTCAAAGTTTAACAGTTGTGTAACTTCCTAAGTCATGTCCAGTATTCCTCCCATGTACCTTATAAGGTAGAATCCATCAGAAAGGATTATCCTGGGCCAGCCTGATGGTTTAGTGGCAGTGCTGTGCACTGCTATGCAGAAAGTCTCTTGTTAGATCTCTGGGTTGGCTGACCGAGGTTAAATTCCCGGCTCAGATCTTTTGTTCCCTAGTTGGCTGGGCTGGGCATGCTGCTGATCAGCATTCTCAGCTCCTGGGAGTAAAGGGCGACATCGGGGGTTGTGCAATGGCGATACCCAGTGGCTAGATTTAGGGCCCATGATTTTGGGATCTTGAAATAAGCCTCAGTGCGTGGCCCCTGGCTGAGGACCGTCACTGTGACAACTAGACTTGATTAATTTGGGAGGGAATGTAAAACAGAAGGGAAACTCTGCAGGTAGTTGCAAACCAAGGGTTACGATGCCAAATCCCAGCCCTGGCTCTGATTTTCTAATTGTGCTGGAAGCCCAAAGAAGCAGGAAAAAACTTCCAGGTCAAAAAAAAAAAGTCCTGCTTTACATAATCAATTGTTTTTCAGAAAGGTTTAACTTCCCGCTATAAGAAGGAGGCATTCCATGCATAAAACAGAGCTTGTTATAAAATTGTTGGCCCGATATGTGGGTATACTTGCATGCATATGTCGTGGAGTTTTGTATCCATTTCTAGAAATTGAACCTCTGAAAAGAAATAGAGCAGAGGCGGTCCAGGTAAGAGTTACCAAAATGCTGTTAGG
The DNA here is from genome assembly GCF_901001135.1 of Rhinatrema bivittatum. Taxonomy (NCBI): domain Eukaryota; kingdom Metazoa; phylum Chordata; class Amphibia; order Gymnophiona; family Rhinatrematidae; genus Rhinatrema; species Rhinatrema bivittatum. The sequence goes on from NC_042621.1 coordinate 267,749,946, forward strand.
GTCTGCACAAAAAGCCCTATGACATGAGCCTTAGGGAGCAAAATATGTGTATCCTAGAGGAGCGAAGAAGCAAGAGGATATGATGAGACACTGAAGTACCTGAAAGGTATAAATTATGCAGAAGGAGCAAATCTTTTCGGTGGAAAGGAATTCCTAGAATGAGAAGGCATAATGTGGTTGACATTCAAAGGCTTTGTCCAGCTAAATGTTGGAGTTATCTGAACAAAACCTGATATTTGACTATTTCTGAACAGGGATTGGCTCCTTCCCAGTATTGAGATCTCAATGGGGATTAGTCTTCACCCCAGAGTGAAGTGAAAAAACTAATACTAAGTGTCAGTACCTGCCGGCTGTACCGGCACTTAGTTTTCAGTGGAGTGGGGAAAAGTAAGAGCCTCTCCTTCTCCTCTGCTTTGAGGACACTTATGGGAGTTCTGGGGTGGGATGGGGATGTTGTATCCACAGTATTTTGAAGGTAGGGGATGGAGGCACATGGGATCAGTGCCATTTGGTGCTTGCTACAATTTTTTACAATATTGGGAAGGAATCAGCCATTGCTTGGTCACTAGTTGTTTTTTTTTCAATATTACTTACTACTACTACTACTACTACTACTATTACTACTACTACTATAATACTACTCGACATATGCAGCGCTGTACAAAAGCATGCAAGAGACAGACCCATCTCAGTAGAGCTTAAAATCCAAACAAGAAAAACATACAGGGCAAAAGACCACTTAGGGAATTTCATTTTAGACAAAGGTAAAAAATTAATGAGGCTAGAAGTGGGACAATCAGGGGTTGAGATTTAAAAGCAGTCTGAAAAAGGTGGGGTTTTAAACAGGATTTAAATAAGGCAAGAGAGGGAGTATGATGCAGCAGCTCAGGAAGTCTGGTCCAAGAATATGGTACAGCCAGGTGGAAAGCACAGAGACAGGAATTGGCGGTAGAGAATGGCATAGATAGGAGTGATTTGCCTGATGAGCGGAGCACACAAGGACGACTGTAGAGAGAAATACGAGAGGAGAGTTAGTGAGGAGCTGCAGAGTGAAGGCTCCTGTAGGTGAGTTAAGAGGAGCTTGAACGGTATGCAGGAACAAATAGGGAGCAAATGTAGTGACTTGAGAAGAAGGGTTACAAGTGTGTAGCAATTTTGATGAAAAATAAATTGTGCAGCCTAATTTTGGATAGATTTGTAGTGGAGAGAGATGGCTCACTAGGAGACCTGTGAGGAGCAAGTTGAAATAGTCTGAGCTAGAGGTGTTGAGAGCATGGATGAGAGTTCTGGTAGTGTGTTCATAAAGGAAGGGTCGGATTTTGGTGATGTTATAGAGAAAGAAATGGTACATTTAGCAGTGTTTTGGATATGTGTACAGAAGGATAGAAAGGAGTCAAAGATGACTCCTAGGTTACAGGCAGAGGGGACTAGGAGGATTACAGTGTTATCTACAGAAATAGAGAAAAGAGGAAGAGGGGGAAGTGGGCTTTGGGGGGAAGATAAGGAACTCTGGGGCCGATGCAATAATCTTTGCAGAAAGCGGGCACTGACTTTTCAGCGCCCGCTTTCTTAATGCACACATGGCGCCCGCAAGGGGGGTGCCATGCAATATATTAATTAGGGGGTCGCACTAGGAAGGAGGCGCTAGGGTCGTTTGCGTGATTTTAGTGCCTCCTTGCTAACGTGACCCACCATGGCTACCAGTTATGAAGACTGACGCCGGTAAACTCGGCCTCGGTTTTCATTATCTGCCTGTCTGCCAGTAATGAAAACAGCCACCGAGTTTATCGGCGGCCATTTTCATTACTGGCAGATGATCTCGTCTGTTTACTTCCATTCTTTGTTCTCATTTTTGTTACTTTTCTTTTTATGCATCTCTTCTCCATCTTTCCTTCCCTTCCATCTTTTTCTTCAAAAATGTACATGTAAAATTTTCATGCCAAATTAAGTTATCTGCATCCGAATCTTATCATAGCTTAAACTTTCAAAAGAAATTGCAATCTAGATCATGTGATGCTGTAGGCCGGTGAACAGCTTGTTTGAGAGCTCCCACTCGCCTCTCTTCACAGTCCTTCTTTATTTGCATGGAGCAACGATAACTTTGCCGAAATAAGTGCTAAAGAATCTGGGAAACACTCTATAACGAAAATATGGTCTGACAAGGTGAAACAAAAAACGATGGTGATGGATAAAGGCAGACCTGAAAAGGACGCTAGCATTGCAGTGGATGATTCCTCCTTTGATGAAGAACTTTGCAATTACTCTCAGGTATTTTCAGCCTCTGAGAAAATATTTAAGCTATATTTCAACACTTTTTCCAATAAGATAGCTAAGAGTATTGACGCCAAATTATCAATAGTGTTGGAAAAGGTGGCTACTTTGGTTGCTTCAGTTAAGCAGCATAAGGAGCGTTTAGAAGGCCTAGATCTCCATGTTTGCATTTGGAAAATGCCTATATCGAATACAGGAGGAAGATGGATAAAATAGAGAAATCCTTTACATTTTTTGAAGAAAAAATGAAATGGAAGATCTTGAAAATTGGAGTAGTCAAAACAATATACGGATTGTTGGCCTATCTGAGAAAATGGAGAGGAAACTTACATGGCAAAATGGCTACCAGATCTTCTGGGCCTCTTGATGAAAAACAATTGGATCAAGTAGATAGGGCCCATAGATCACTTGCTCCGCAACTGGGTCCCCAAGGTAAACCACGAGCTATAGTGGTACGTTTGTACAATTTTGTTGACAAACAACGTGTGTTGGAGTCGGCCCAGCAGAAAAAAGAATTGTTTTATCAAGGGAAGTGCATTTTTATTTATCCCAATTTTTCTGAGGGAGTACAAAAGAAGAGGCAAAGCTATGGGGAAGTAAAACATTGTTTGCAAGAGCATCAACTGCAATATTACATGCAGTATCCTGCGAAGTTGTGGATAATGGTGCATGATGAACATCGGCTATTCCAATCGCCTGCTGAGGTGGCAGATATTCTCAAAACATTTGATCCTTTGGTGACTGTCAGTTCAGGCTGAGATGATTGCTCATGCATTTATTTCCTGACATGGGTGGGTAGCCTGTTTATTGAACCAACAACTAGCAGAGAAGATGACTGTCTGCCTCCTAACTTTCTTTCAATTATTTTCTGTTTTCTTCTATTTTTGTTGGGTTTTTTGGGTCACTGAGTTGCGCACTGACTGCAAAGATTCCAGCAAGGGTTCCCGTTGACATATTTTTTTCAGTTTTCTTTAGCCTTTTGTTTTTTCCTTTTTTTATCCTGCAGAGTGGTTTTCTATACAAGATGAGTACCTTCATGAACATCTGTAGGTTCAGCGTACCAATGATACAAAAACCTGGAAGCCCTTTTATTTGCAATGGACACTGTTTATTTCTTTGCACCATTCGTGCATTGCTTGTTATGGCTTACAACATGAGACTGCTATATATATTCTCTTGAAGTCTTTTCAGTTTCTTTTTCCTTACTTGAGGAGCCTTTATTTCAGTTGCAGTAGTTCCGGGCTTGGTCTTTTTGCCCATTCAGCATTCAAATGTTTTGGGGTACTTGTAAGCTTTATTGGAGTGGGGGGGGAAGTTGGAGAGGGGCTGGGGGTGTGGAAACTGAAGGGGGTCTCACTATTGCTTACAGATGGGTAGGGAGGTTGGCGGAAAGGGTCTGATGTTATATCCCTTTTTTAGGGACCTATTTATATTGTTTTTTCAACATTGATAAATCAAATTTTTATGCTCAAGACGTTATTGTATATAATTCGCAAAATAGACACAAGCATTTTTGTTCTCATCTTTTCTTTTGTGAGTCTGAGAATCATTTCATAAATTCTTTTTTTCTAGGCATCTCATGACTGCTGGCTTATGTGTGGTTTTCTATGATTATGTACATGATATTTTATTTGTAGACAGAAATGTCTAGTTCAGGCCTGAAAATTGTTTCGTTAAATGTAAGAGGTCTCTCTAGCCCAATAAAAAGGAAGAGGATTTTACAGTATATGAAAAAACAAGGGGCACATTTAGTCTTCTTACAGGAAACTCATATGTCTAAAGATGAACATGACAAACTGGCTACTAGTTGGGTTAGCTCTGTTTTTGCAGCTTCCTATAACACCAAGAGTAGGGGGACTTGCCTGCTTGTAAACAAGAACTTGCCTTTATCCATAGAAAGGTCCTATAGGGATCCTGAGGGCAGATTTGTGATTATAGAAGGAGATTTATATGGGAAAGATATGTTGTTTGTTAAGCTGTATGGTATAAATTGTGGCTTTGAGGAATATTTTGCTTTCCTCTTCACTAAACTTAAAACCTTTTCTTCTCTGGATGTAATATTGGGTGGGGATTGGAATTTGTGTCTCAATTGTGCTGTTGATAGATCAAGTAATGCAAAAATATCACAGAGGTCCCAGGGAGCCTTCATAATAATTTTCAATATTATAATCTAAGAGATGTATGGCATGATAAATACCCGAGTAGTCGGGACTACACCTTTTATTCAGTAAGACATTTTACATATAGTCAAATTGATTTTTTTCTTTGTAGTTCATCCCTATTCAATACCGTAGTTGACTGTGATATTTTAGCTTCCTATCTTTCAGACCATCATCCTATCTCTTTAACTATTGATCTTCTGGGAGTTAGGAACCCATGTACTAGATGGAGACTGAATATTTCCCTCTTAAGAATCCAGATTTTTGTGATAGGATTCGACGAGCGTTTCAGGATTTTCAATTGCATCATTCAGTCGAGGAATATGATCCTCGGTTGAGGTGGGAAATCTTAAAGGTTGTAATATGGGGAGAAATAGTCTCCATTGCAAGTCATGTAAAGAAAATAACTGCATGCCCAACAATTGACTTTAATGTAAAAAATTCAAGACCTCGAACTTAAGCATAAGGGTGATTGCTTTCCTAAAACGTAGAGATGGTTACAGTTGGCAAGGGATGAGCAGAGCTAATACAGTTACAAGTCCAGCAAATTGGGAAGTCCTTAAGGTTTAAGAGGCAGAAATATTGGGGTAGATTTTCAGAGCCCTGCTCGCCTAAATCCGCCCAAAACCGGGCGGATTTAGGCGAGCAGGGCCCTGCGCGCCGGGAAGCCTATTTTACATAGGCCTCCCGGCGCGCGCAGAGCCCCGGGACTCGCGTACGTCCCGGGGTTTTCGGAGGGGGGCGTTTCGGGGGCGTGTCGGCCGCGTTTTGGGGGCGGGTATGGGGCGTGGCTACGGCCCGGGGGCGTGGCCGCGCCCTCCGTACCCGCCCCCAGGTCGCGGCCCGGCGCGCAGCAGGCCCGCTGGCGCGCGGGGATTTACGTCTCCCTCCGGGAGGCGTAAATCCCCCGACAACGGTAAGGGGGGGGTGTAGACAGGGCCGGGTGGGTGGGTTAGGTAGGGGAAGGGAGGGTAAGGTGAGGGGAGGGCAAAGGAAAGTTCCCTCCGAGGCCGCTCCGATTTCGGAGCGGCCTTGGAGGGAACGGGGGGAGGCAGCGCGGCTCGGCGCGCGCAGGCTATACAAAATCGATAGCCTTGCGCGCGCCGATCCAGGATTTTAGTGGATACGCGCGGCTCCGCGCGTATCTACTAAAATCCAGCGTACTTTTGCTTGAGTCTGATGCGCAAGCAAAAGTAGGCTGATCGCGCTTCTTTTAAAATCTACCCCTTTATGAACAGGGCAATAAACCTGGTACTTTGTTGATGAGACTGACTAGGGTACATTACACGGGTCATATTCTTGGTTTTGTTAAAAATATGTCTGGCACTTTTACATTCTCCTTCTCAAATTCTCACAGAATTTCAACAGCATTTTGCCCATTTACATGAGGAAATTACTCCTGTATTATATGGAGAGATTTTGCAATTTCTGGACTCAATTTTCTTCCTTAAGGTGTGTGGCATGATGAAGGAGTCTCTGTCAGTGCCTGTTACGTGCCCTGAGGTTTCATAAGCTATTAGTGCATTGGCGACTCGGAAGAGTCCAGGCCCGGATGACTTCCCGTTAGAATATTATAAACATTTTCAGGAGGAAATGGTGCCATTGTTATCTGAACTGTTTAATTATTTGAGAATTCCTGATGTCCAAGTTGAGAATTTATTGGATGCCATTATTACTTTGGTTCCTAAGCCAGGGAAAGACCCTTTGCAATGTGGCTCCTGTAAACCTCTCTCTTTAATTAACTCTGATATTAAGATATTAGCGAAAATCCTGCAATTTCAGATTGAGAATATTTTACCCCTTTTGATAGGCCCTGATCAAATTGGTTTTATTAAATTATTAAACATGTCTTGTTTTTATCCTTTTCATACTGTTTATGTATGTTTTTCTATGTCTTTAAATAAAGAGATTTAAAAAAAAAAAAAAAAGTAATTGTGATCTAATCTGATTGTGCACTATGATTTGGTGGGCAATATGGTTTATTTATTTTAAGGTGCAATGTTCTTCCTAACGGTAAGTGTGGCAGTGATAAAATTTACCTGCAAGAAGACATTGTTGGTGAAGTTTTACATGCCATCTCCATGTGTTTGGAATTCTCATACTTGAAAGGTGGCAGCACTAGAGTGGATGTGACTAGGAAGATCCAGTGCACTGGCAGTTAAGCTAGGCAGAAGAACAAATGCAAAGGAAAATGAGGTAGAAGTCCCCCTGGAGCTTTACACTGACTTTTGTAATGTGTGTCTGTGTTCACAGAACCAGGAGGGAAGGCAATTATTTATCTAGAAGAAACTTTATCCATTTAAGTATTGGGTTGGTTTTTTTTTCTGCAGCTATCTGGTAATGCTATTTTGAAACTTTAAAAGCTTTTTATATTATACTGGTGCCCTCTAGAGGGCAGCAGTACAAAAGCAGTTTCTCTTTGGGCGTAATGCCAAAATTCGATTCCGATTGTCCTTTAAACTGGTGGTTAAATAGGACAATGCTGTTCTTGTAGTTATAAAATATTTCCTTTGAATCACTCTGGCATGTTTAAATAAACCCTTTACAGAGCATTTTACAGGGAAATAATATGCGACGGCTGTAAAAAGATGTCAAACAATGATCATCTACAGTTTCTGACAGGCAGCAGACTGTTAGTTTCAGGGTATTCTTTGATGGGGGAAGAGACTTTGGGAAGGAGGTAACATCTGTGAGTGGTGGAAAGAAGCATAAGGATAGTCTTTAGGTAACTTGATGATCAGACCAGATTATCTCTGCTAACAAGCTAGGCAAAACAGATTTTGCAAGTTCACGATCAGGCAGTGTGTGACGCTATCCAAGGTGCTGAAAAAGAAATAACATTTTTGTATTGGGGGGGAGGAGGGAGGGGGTTTGTTAACCCTTATTTCCTTATGTTCTACTTGCTGCTCTTTACCACTAAACATTTGGCAGCTTGCAGGACATCCCCAAAAGCCGCCACACTTACCTCAATGCCACCAGCCATAATGGCCCCTCTCCTGTGGCGAGCATTGCCGACTTCTGTCTGCGCAGCAGGTCACCACCACAGCCATCAACTCCACAACTCACTCGTAGGTGCACATGCACCTGACATTGACAGATTTTATAGGACCCACTGTGGGAATAGTCCGCGGCACACTCTGATGACCTCACTATCTCAAGCCCTTTATAAGGGCCTATCTGATGCCTCCACTTTGCCTCAGCTATAGGCAAAGTAGTGTGTGTTGCTGCTTCTTCATTCCTAGTTCCTGTGTTTCCAGTCCTTGCCTCGTCTCTCCAGCCCAGCCTTGCCTTCTCTCTTCAGCTCTACTAGCCTCTTCTCCTTGTCTCCCCTCAGACTGACTTCTGGACCTGACCTTTGCCTGGACACTGACCATTCTTGTTTGCCACCTGCCTCTGACCCTAGCCTGCCTTGGATCATCACATAAGTCACTGCCACAAAGACTCTCGTTTACCAGTCCCCAGAACCCAAGGGTTCAACTCAAGGGGAAAGGGGTTGGTATACATGAAGCTCCTAACCAGTCTCTCTTCTATATTGCTCTGCCAGCTCTTGGTGAGGGCATATGGGACCTGCTGATAGGCTGAGGCAATCTCACCACAATAGCAAGAGTCCACAGATCTTACATAAACTCATTTTACATCAGCAGTACTAGCATATAAAAATTAAGATTATTCAATTATCACTTAAAAGAACCAAAATGAAAATGTTCCACTTTCCTTATGATTTATATTTAGAAGTCCATATTCAAGCTAGTTGGTCCAGCTAAGATGGACCCCAGGGTTTTTCTTAGGATTTCGCATCATGCCCAATATGGATCACAACATCTCCTCACCAGCAGAGGCCTCCAGGGAGCTACACTTAGAGCTATCCAAGCCATCTCCTCACTGATCTTCTAACTCAGTCTGTGGTGCAGCCTTCTCTCCACCAGGGGACCTCAGCAAGCAGTTGAAATATTGGCCTGGTTGCTGACTTTTACTTTTTATTAACCAACAATCAGGCCGAAGAAATATTGGTGCGTGTTGTACGGGTGCTCATGATTGAGCACCCGCTCCCTTAATGTGCACCAATCCACCTCTCCAGGGTGCCCAATGCAAAATGCAAATGGACTGCTGTGGTAAAAAGGAGAAATTGCACATCCCTAGCGCCTCCTCAGCAGTGGGTGCCCAGGAGAGGTGGCTGTCAGCGGTTAGGAAAATGGACGCTCAATTTTAGAGCATCTGTTTTCCTAACCTGTCACAGCCACAGGTTAGGAAAATGGACGCTCGTTAGTTGAGCACCCTTTTTTTTTTTTTTTGGGACATTCTAATTTTTTAGTTCCTGACTTAATATCACCACGATATTAAGTTGGAGGAAGTACAGAAAAGCAGTATTTTCTGCTTTTCTATACACTTCTGGGCTCCTCCAAAATTAATGCCTGCTCAGGGCAGGTGTTAATTTTGGCGAGTAAAAATGTGTGCATCGGGCACACATTTTATTTATTTATTATTTAAAAGCTTTTATATACTGCGAATTGGGCAGTAGCCTGACCGTCTAAGTGGGGGGAATAGATGTGAAGAGCGCTATTACCTACACGCATTATTGGACGTGCGTTTTGGAAGCCCCGATTTGCATTGGGAGTTATGGATGCACATAACTCCCAATGCATGGGTTGAGCTGCGCACTGCAGCCACTGCATGGTTTTGCATCGGCCTGAATATGCTGAATATAGCTGGTTAAGGTTCAAGTTATCCAACTTAAGGTACCCAGATAACTTGAAAACCTAATCTGCTATGTTCAGAATATAGCTGGTTAGGTTTTGAAGCTATCTGGATGACTTTAGCCAAGTATATTTCCATTGAATATACCAGCTAAAGTCACCCGGTTAACTTTAACCTGGTAACTTGCCGCTCACTGGCTTTCTGAATATGGATCACTTAATTTCTAAAGATTTACTTGTGTTTAAAATTCTTTGACTTCCTCCTGCTTAAACTAACATTTAGGGGAGTAGTATTGTAACACATCTCATAAGTTAGCCAGCAAATATGCATATAAATAACTCCAATGTTTAAAGCAGACTTACATGCATATGTCTGCTTTGAAAACTAACCCTGCAAAATTATGCACGCACAATTACACATGCTATTTGGTGCATGTAATTTTGCTGAAAAGAATTTAGATGCATATCTTTTTAAATTAAAGTATGCACATTATTTTATGCACATATTAGTTGCTCAGGTTTCTAAAGTATCATTTCTGCAGGTAATGCATTACTTTACCCACAGAAGTCACTTTGAAGTCAAAGTAAGTTGGAACACTGCTATATTGACCCTGATCAGAACCCCGTGCAAGTTTGATGATCATGCATGTTAAATATGAATATAGCACAAACATCTGAAGAATGGACTCCGGGTAAATTTTTAAAAACAGTGGGTGTAGCTATAATAAAAAGGTACGTGGCTCCCCCTCTCCCCCCCAAATGTTTAAAAACATAAGAAACTGAATATATTAGAACAAAAAGCCAAGGGAAAGGTGAATCATTATCTGCAGATGATATAACTTAGATTGGCTTAATTGTAATTCAGAAAGTGAGAGAGATTAATCCTGTGATTCTATAATTATTACTGTAAAACAATGTAGTATGGTCCCACATTAGGTGCAAATTTGAGACTAATAAACCTGAATCTAACCGTGCCCTGATTTGCAAAATTGTAATTACAACCCGTGAGGGTAGGGAATGAGTGAGGCAATAATGCACTTTAGTGATTTTGTTTAATAAAGACTTTGTAATTGTGCTGATGCAACAGAAGTAGCTGCCGGTGTCTTGTTTCCCCAAGTTGATGGAGCAGACGAAGCAGAGGCCCATTTCTACAGTGAAGGTGATGATTTAAGCTCTGTCAGTTCCTTTAGCACTGGTGTTTTCTGAAGATGGACAAGAGATCAGATGGGGAACAATAGTTGTATCCCATGGTGATGAGCATCACTAAGAGTAGCAAAGACGTGAAACAACTGTTGAGGAATTCAGAAACAAAGAGAAAAGTGAAACTTAGGGGGATAAAGATCAACTGTTCCTTTCATGGCTCATTGAAACTGATCACAAACCCAATCTACAGGTCCCACTAATGAAGAAGGAATACTAAAACAAATAAGACAGATCGATGTGCAATTATACTGCTATCAGCAAAACTCAATATTCTATTCAAGTTACAGATGATATGTATCACATGCTCTATGCTGCTCAGAGTTAAGTGGGGCCTGAAGATGCATCATGCAATGCCATAGAAGGTGGAACTTTCCACTTTCATAGTTAAAAGTATGCTTATCTTATTAAAACTGTGAAACAGGGACAGTGCGATGACTGGCAATAATTAACAGCAAATGATTCATTTTCCTGTAGCTATTGCTCACCTGGGCTAAAGTATAAACTGTGTTCTTTTCAGACTGATGCTCTGACAATTCATTGTATGGAGTTCTTTCTTTACATTTTGGCTGATGTGGAGAGGAGTGATAGTTTGAAGAGGTGAGTCACAGCATGAATCGGGTTTGCTGTATGACTCTGAGGACCATATTTCAGCACTGTGAATTAGGAATCCGAAAAATGTCTGTGTGTGTTGGGGGCTGGAATATCAGGGTAGATTTTCTGTCACAATATAGGCAATCATGAGATAATTTTCAGTACTGTGCATACCTGTTACACTCGTATTTTATAAGCTGCACGATTTAAAATACATATATCTCCACCCCCCTAACTTAAATGTGCGTACCGTTTATGTGTGTACATCCCAAACTCATGATGTCAGCTTGTGGAAATGTGGGGGAGACTCTGAAAAATGGCACTGCGGGCCTGTAAGCCTAATTTTACCCTGGGACTTGCAGCTGCTGGCCCATCTGATTGTGTCTGATGAGGGACATCTGCTCTCATCCTAACTTTGAAGAGGAAACAGGGGAGGATGAACAGAGCCTGTCTGACTCTCCTCCAGCAATTTCATCACCAGTCCTCCTTATTCCACTGTCATCTCCTCAAGAAACAAGTGCCTTCAAGGAAGTAGACTCAGGAGCAACATCAGTAAATATGTCAGCATGGAAAGGTTGGTGTGTGCATGGAAAGGGTTCTCAAGGGAAGTGCTAGAGACCAAAAATGGGAACAGGCTTCAAGAAAGCTTGACAGAAGCCCCCAGAGGATGTATAGACGCAAAAGAGTCTGGGAAGCCGGTCGGTAACTGGAGTCTATGGTGATGCCACAGGAAGGAAATGGGCACACTAGGCAGACCTTAGAGTCCCTTACTGAACTCATTTTTTATGTTTCTAGGTGAAGAACCTTAAAAAAGAAAGCCCACCACCTGCACCCCGATGAGAGGGAATGGCTTGAGCTGTTGCGAGTACACGTAGGACAGAGCACAGGTAAGTACATCACAGTCACATCGGCTAGGTTTCACATTTCTTTCCCTATATCCAGCTTCTACTGCCCATCTGTGTCTCTCCTCTGTGTAAGGCTGTCTCTGTAGGTCTCACTCCAGCCAATGTTACTGTACTGAAGCCGCATTTATAGGGTGGCATTGAGGGGGACTGATGGTAAAACAGGAATTTATGTTTCTTAACTGGGTTTGAAATATGCAGCACAAAAGCTATAGACATTGGGTAAGTTATTACTTACTGTAGATGTGTTCTTGGGCTCTCAACAGTGTCTGCTTTCTAACACTAACACTTTATCGCCACTGGTACAAGGTCAGATTAACATGAGAGCTAATAATTAACACAGGCACTAAGGGCCTGATTTTCAAAAGCATTTACACACTTAAAACTGGGTTTTACACCTGTAAATGCACTTTACCCGTGCAAGTGGGCTTCTGAAAATTGCTACAGTAAGTGCACTTAATTGCTACAATAGTATAATACATTTACATGCATAGCTCCTTTGAAAATTCACCTGTATGTGTTAAGAGGCAGCTTACGAACTGTCCCCTCCACATGGCTTTTCAAGTTTGGCTTCTCACTGTGCTCTGTCCATGCGGCTCACCCCTGCCTTATAGAAGCCTCATGCTCTTGTACCACTCATGTAAAGGAAGGATCCAACACTCACTGCAGCGTACTCCAGCAGTTCCTTGCTGTTTTCTTGCCACACGCTTTACGCTATATCAGCCCCACACTTTGGGAAAAGAAGTCACTGGTTTCACCTAACCGTTCTTATTATCTGGTCACTTAATCTCCACTTCTTTCTCTTTTCACAGACACCACCATTTCCGAGAGAGGAGGAAGAGAAGGGAATGCCTCCACCACCACCACGGCGGGAGGCAGCAGGTCCACCGCCAGCCAGCTGCCTACCAGAGTTCCATTTTCTCTATGCTCGCCCTCCGTTTTGCCCTTGGGAGCCAAGGACAAAGGTCTTCAGGTTCTCCTGTGTTTGGAGCAGGTTTCTCTGCTTAGTGGCACACATCAGGCCATGCCTGCTGAAGAGCAGCCCATAGCAGAGCAGAGCAGACTGGGTTTCAGGGAAGAGCTGTTGCTCCTCCTGCTGAACTCAGCTAGGAATATCCTGTGGGTTTAGCTTTGGAGTAGCAGAGTGAGATGGTGTCCACCATGCAGGTGGACATAAAAGGAATAGGGCTCGGGTGGAGAGGTTGGCCAACCAGCAGGGATGGATAATCAATATGCTTCTAGAGGAATCACCTGCTTTTCACTCGAGTTCCCACCTCATTTTTCCTAAGCCAACTTTCCCTTGAGACGACCACCACCTGCTAGGACCTTTCCTCCTCAGCTTCTTTGGGTCCTTCTATTTTATCCATTTTCAGTTCCCTCGTTCTCCCTTCTCCCCTCCATCCTTTGTTAAGTATATTAAAAATGTTTATATTCTTTTATACCTCTGGTGTGATATTTTTTGTTTGCTACCCAGGAACAGGGCCTTACAGGGGAAACAAAGCTATAGAAATGAGTTGCACACAGAAAGGAAAGGGCAATCCTAAAGCAGTATGTGAGGCAGTGCCCCCATGTTCTTCCTTAAACTAGTGCAGGACCAGACTAGGTGCCTGGACTCTTTAATTCCCCTTCAGGCCAATGCAATATCAGCACGTTAAAAACATGTATCCAAACTGGGTGCATATTTTTTGAATGGGCGCATATCCACCTGTCCTGAATGCTCGATGCAATAGGCAAATGAGCTGCTGCACTGAAAGGAACGTGCAATAGGTAATTTGTGCATCCCTAACACTCTGCATGGGGCATCCAGGAAAAGTGTCTGTGTGTCTAGAACAACCTGGCCAGAGCTCCCTCCCCACCATCAGCAGGGCTGTTCCTGATTGGTCCTTTTCACTGACACTGTCAGTGAAAGGACCAATCCCCTTTCAGGACAGCTTCTGAAAGGGGATTGGTTCTTTCACTGACATGTGACAGTGAATGGACCAATTGACAGGAAGTGAAGGAGTGAATAAATTAATATCAAGTGCCCGACACTTAATATTAATGTATTCACTCCTTCGCTCACTGCTGGCTGGGTCAGATCTTGGGAATGCTGCTTTCTGTGGTACCCCCTATGACAGGGGTGGGCAAGTCCGGTCCTCGAGGGCTGCAAACCAGTCAGGGTTTCAGGATACCCTTAATGAATATGCATGAAGTAGATTTGCATACAACTGAGGCAGTGTGTATGCAGGTCTCTCTCATGCATATTCATTTAAGGATATCCTGAAAACCCGACTGGTTTGCAGCCCTCGAGGCCCGGAATTGCCCACCCCTGCCCTATGAGGAACCACAGAAAGCAGGATTTTATTTTTTGATAAGTCCTTGAGTAGTACATAATTCTGCTTTCTGTAGTTCCTCCTATTTATTATTGCTTGGATACTAATAGGAGGAATCACAGAAAGCAGGATTTTTTTTTTCATCAGTCCTTGAGCCTTGCATGCTTTAACGCCTGCTCCCGGGCAGGCGGTAAATTTGCAGCGTTAAAATGAGTGTTGTGGCCATGTAGCAATTTTTTGCATCAGGGGGTATTAGCTAATAGCCTCATCAACATGAATTTGCATGCGATGAGTGCTGTTAACTATGTGCTGGTTTGGATGCGTGTTTTGAATGTGCTAATGCCCTTGTTGCATGAGGGTTTTGAACACGCATCCAAAACACACATCCAAGCACGAATAAAGCCATTTGCTTGGCCAAGCACACTATATTGCATCAATCTGTTTGTGAGAGAGAGCTCTATGGGCAGGTTCCAACAGGGGTGGAATAAGAGCTGGGACCCAAATGGGTTAGTCAGACCAGGCCCAGGACTCCAGGAAGAAGGCAACTCCTGTAGAAAATTGCTATCTAAACATTGAACTGTGTGAGTACTGAGGGAAGCATTGCTAACCGTGAGTAATTGGAGTACACTGTTCCGAAGGTAAAGGCAGTCTACTAATGTGTGTGTTAAAGTGACAAATAAAGATAAAGTGTTTTAAGAAAGACTGGAGTCAGTCCAGGTTTGTTTCATGGAATTACTGCTCATTCCCACACAGGAGTTTTCAGAAAAGGTAAAAGATTAGGGCCTCATCCCTCCCAAGGGAAGCTATACATATCAGTAATCTCAGAAACTCACAAGTAGTATGCCCAATTATTTAAACTTCCAGAAATCAATATTCAAAAGCTACTTAGCTGGATAAGTAGGATCACTGAATATCCAACTATGTTCAGCGGCTGCCACTTAGATGGATATGTCACTTATCCAGCTAAGTTTTTAGCCAGATAAATTGTGGGCAGGCAATAGGCATAACGGGGCAGTGCTACTTAGCCATATAAGATAAGATATCTGGCTAAGTGGCGATATTCAGACTTAGCCAGATAAGTTATCCACCTAAACCTAGCAGATCTAAACCTAGATGGATAAGAGTTATCCGGCTAAGTAGTGATTTATCCAGTGATTTTCAGCTATATAGCCGTACAGTCTATCTGGCTAACTTAGATAGCCGGCTATCTACCCCTCACTGACTTCCTAAAATACAATCATTAATACTCATTTATATCAGCATTAATAATTTATTACAGTGTTAAAGTCACAATTTTGCAACATCTTCCACACAAAAATAACACCAACAATTAAAACCTGCTCCATTCAATCACACCCTAGAATACCCACCACATCTAAGAACACAATCAGACCCACTTCTCGAAGCAAATTTTGAAAATCATCCAAAGGCCACCCTACATGGCCTAAATCTCAAGAAAAACAGGTCAATGGTCTTCACACAGTGTCTCTCAAAAGTCATGCTTGTCACTCTTTAATCACTCTCTTCACTCTTTAAATGGAAGCCCGTATTGGGTGATACATGGGCATATTTTGCTGATGAAGATTATGTTTGGATTCTTTTCCTCCATTTTTTAAATTTGATCTTCATTTTTTTTCCCTTCCATGTGACTGGACCTCTTGTGTTCCTTGTTTTTTATGTATTGATTATTGATGACTGATCAAAGAGTAACAACTTTGACAAGTTTAGTCTTACCATCTTTTGAACAATGGTGTGCATGTAGACCATTGAACCATTTAAAGAGTGACGAGCGTGAATAAAGAGTGTAAAGCTTTACTCTTATTTTATCACCTTTTGTGTGAAGACCATTGGCCTGTCATCGACCATTAACCTGAATGGTGCATTAGACATATACTGTAAGTCACTGCCTATCCTATACTTAAACAACATTCATGTTAATTTCATTCTAAAACTAATTTGGTCAGGCCTCCAAGATTTCTTCATATTGGGTAAAGAACAGCCATTCAAAGGGCTGTGCAAAATACTTGGCAATTCTATTATGGTACCTTTGATGTGCCGCTGCCTGGTGTTTATAATTTCTGGACTCAAAGCCAGGGCAACAAGAACACTTTTTACTCAGCAAGAGGTTTTCAAATTCAATTTATTTGGCTTCTTAAAAGACAAGTGTTCCTGTGAGATGCGATATGCCCTCTATCTGTAATAACTAGCATCTCCATGAATATATGACATGCCCTGACTTATATAATCAAAATACAGCACTACCGAAGTTTCCAGAATCATGTCACTGCTCAAAAGCTCAGTTACAGAGATACATTATGCTGTTGTCATGACAATCTATCCTGTATAGGAAATGCTTGTGAGGACCTCCCTCAACTAAAAATTCTTCTAACCCTGTTCATCCTCCCACCATAAAAGTTCCTTTATCAATCTGGCTTTGATGCACTTTGTTCCTTTTGTTCTTCTCTTGATATTCTTTGTTGTGTAAACACATAGCAAGTCTGTGGTTTCAATAGGAAACTCAGCATGAATTCCGTTTTCTGGAGCCAGGACTTAATTAAAACTGTACCCTCAGGGGCATCTTCATTTACCTGGCTCCTGTCCGTTGAAATAGGCATCTGCAAGACAAAAGCCTGCATCCTGGTTTCCTGCAAAACAAGTTTCCCTGTATTGTGGTGCAGATATTGTCATTGATGCCTTTCTGGCCTGTAATTATAGAGCCTGCCAGTAGGTCGATCTCAGGGATATTCTGCAAGTCATGCTTAGAAAGGCACTCAGAGTTCATTCACCTCTGACAGGCCACAGTACAGCAGAGGCGTCTGGGTATTTTTCCTCTTAATATTGTGTATCTGATCAATCATATTCTTCACTGGACCTGACCCTCGCTTGCCTTGACTACCTTGGATTTGACCCCTGCTTTGCCTGACCACTTCTGGATGGATACCCTGGCTTTGACCGTTGCGCTTCACTCAGACACCCTCTTCTTGCCTTCTGTGACCACCAGACCGATCTGCTTGAACTCTGACCGCGTTCTTCATCTGACCAGACCCACAGGCGCTGCCTGTTCTGCCCGGAGATCCTTCCTGAGACCCTGAGGTCTCCAGAGTCTTCAGTTCAGGTCTGGTCCATCCTCTCTGCATCAGCCGTGCACCCTTACTCGTGGTGGGCACACCTCTCCGCTACCTCTCCGGGAGACCTTCTGAGGCCCACCTAAGTCCAGGCGGTCCGGGTACCCAAGGGCTCAACCAGCGGAAACCCCGGACTGTTATTGGCGAAGCTCCAGCTAGCCTCTGTCTCCTCGTGTACTCTACCTCTTGGTGGCAGGTGCTCTCTGGGTCCGACCAGAGGGCCGTACCAATCCTGCACCAGGCCAAGGGTCCACCTCCAGCGCAACACCATCTAGCCAAGGTTTTAAAGTCTGATCTCACAGAATGTATGGTGCAGATGTTTTTCTATTAAATCTTGACTATCACACTCTTTTCCACTCCTGAATGTAACTCACCTTGAGCTACCAATGAAAAGGCATGAACTGTATCTAAATAAATAAATAATAACTAATTTTCCATTCCCTCTGAAGTATTGACCATACTGCCGGTTTTAGTGTCATCTATATAAAATTATACCTATCCTTTAAGCCCCTCTGTAACACTTCTTATTAAAAGAAAAAAAAAACCATTGAATAGATTCAGCCCCATTGCTGATCCTTATGACTGAATCAGTCATAAGTACTTATGGTACCCAGTTGGTCATCTTTCTCTTCTTGAAGTGAATTTAGCTTCTCAGCATCCACAGTCGCTTATCATTCAACTAGTTCCTTGCCAAAGTTTATCAGCTTGGGATTCTTCCCCAGTCTGCCCAGTTATGCATTTGCTCTGTAGGACGGTGTCAAAGACCTTACTGAAATCCGAATAAACCACCTCAAGGACTCTTCCAGGCCTAATTCTTTGATCATCTGATCAAAGACAAGAAGTCAAAGAAATCAATCAGATTTGTTTAATATAACCTCTCTTTACAATGTACCCATGCTACTCTGTATCCAGTAATCTGCCAGATTTAAGATGTTCCAGAAGCTTTTATTGTAACAGGAATTGCATTAATTTCCCCGGCACTAAAGTCATTTTCTAGCCTTCTCTCAGCTCCTACTTCTGTGGAGAAAAGTTGGAAGCATTCCTGTCTCCAGGGAGTAATTGATCATAGTGGAGTGATGCTGCCAGCCCCTTTCTAAGCTTCCTTACTACTCTAGGATCTGTTTCATCTGGACCTGTTACACTTTCCACATTCAGTACTGCTATTTAGTTCCATTTGGATATTTTTTGTCCACAAAAGGACTAAGGTCATTTTTATTTATTAATTTCTTTGGTCCCCTTAATTATTGAAATTACTTCAAGTAGCCCTTCAATTCACAACGCTGACTATATTGAAATTTATGCAGCTGATGTATATAGATAAAACATAATGCTATGCAAAGTTATTTGCTCTGTAATTTTCAGGCTGGTGCAGTCTTAACAGCCCTATTTCCTCTTAAGAGATACTCTGACACTCTGCTGGGCATCACAGGACGATTGATCTAGAAAACATGAGGGGGTCAGGGGTCAACTGATAGCTCGAAACCCCGGACGTAGCCTGAAAATTATATATAAAACATGTTTAACTGTTTAATTATATTTGGATCTGATAGATCAGGGGTAAGCAACTCCGGTCCTAGAGTGCCACAAACAGGTTGCTTTTCAGGGCCTCCATAGTGAATGTGCATGAGATATATTTGTATGCACTGTCTCCATTGTATGCAAATATATCTCATGCATATTCATTGGAGATGTCCAGGAAACAAGACCTGTTTGTGGCACTCCAGGACTGGAGCTGCCTACCCTGTGAGAGTTATTTAGCTCATGTGTATTATATAGGGGCACAGTAGAATAATGGGGTGATTTCAGGAATTAAACATGCTTAGATTACCTACCATGCCACTCCTTTGATTTCACCTTTTTAATCTTTTTTCTGTTTCAGCCATAATTGTATTATTTTCTTTTAAAATCTTAAAATAAGTTTCTTTTCTAACATTGCACAACTGTAGCAGCGCAGAAAATTCCACAATAAACTGCAAGTAGCAATACAGATCCAAATTTGTTGTCAAGTATTGGGAATTGCACACTCAGCCATCACATGCTGAGTTATTTGAAGCTCAGCACTGCACATCACAAGATTTACAAATTTATTTCAGTTAATGTGTTGTTCTCCTCTGCCTAATATCTGACATAGGCACGCTCACGATGGTCAGCATTAGATTTGATATGCACGTGCTGAAGAGCAGGGGGGCTCAAACTGGTCCTTGGTCCAGCCAATTGGGTTTTCAGATATCTCTAATGAATATGCATGAGATTAGTTTGCATGCATTACCTCCTATGTACGCAAATACTTCTAATGCATATGCATTAGGGATATCCTGAAAAGCCGAGAGTCTGGGGTAAGGGTGGAGATGGGGATCGGAGGGCCTGTTTAAACACCCTCTTTGAAGGGAGACCAGCTGCTACATCATTTTGTAGTAGTGTGAATGTCTAAATGCTGAGGTCATGGTCAGGGCAGGTATAAATTAAGAAGAACTAGAAACATCTAATCTAAATAATAGCAGAGTAGAAGGAATGTTTATTAAAAAAAAAAAAAATGTATTTATTCAGTCTGTCTATCTGTCTCTATCTGTCTGACTGCATGCACATTGGGGGTTATTTTGTAGCCATGCATAAATTAGCTGGGAAATATGTACCTGAGTTCTGCTTTAAAAATTATCCCAGGCAGCATCGACTCATGAGAAAGTTAATAGCAGTTGGGCAGGAATTGACCCACATTACAGAGATCGATAAGTACTGACAATAAGAAGCGTGAGCGCGCTAAGAGGGTCGAGTTGACCACCAGGGAGAGCGAAAATCAAGGACTAGATATGTAACAGATATGTAACAAACAGAAAAAAGAAAAAAAGAGAAAAGAAAAAAATATAGAAAAATTATTTTGAAAATAAAAACGGTGGCTACACAAAGAGATAATCACAGAGTGGTTATCTCGGATACAGCTACCGCACATAACCACACATCAGGGTGTTCCCTTGATGGTTAGTAGTTGATGATCTTTTAAAAATTATCCCAGCAAAACTATGCATACACAGTTACACCTGCTCTTTGGTGCACGTAGTTTTGCCAGGAGAACATATGTAGATACTTTTCAAAACAAAAAAAGGTACCTGTGCAATTTCCACCCCCTCGCAGACTTCAGCCCCTGGAATACCTTGCACTTCCACACAGGAAAGTACCCGCACACAGAGCCTACCTTTCAAACCTATCTACGGTGCAGCGTTTGCGTGCGTAAGTGGACACTTGGAGATCGACGCTAGTATTTTATAAACGGTGCAAGAAAATGCAAATGTTCTCTGCTAATTTTATAAACATACGTGCATATATTTTACATGTGAATTAATCATGACGATGTGCAAATAAACACCCAGAATTAAACGCAGAGGCAGGGATGTGCATATGTCATTTTGAAAATAGTTGCGCATGCACTTGGAATCACAAGTTTGCTGATATCTCCACCGGTTCACTCAGTCCCTCTGGCACCTCACCCTGAACCCTCACTAGTTCACTCACACCTCCTGTACAAAACAGCAGACAACAGACTAGCAGGCATAAAAAGGTATGAATACTTTGATAATGTATATGTGCATATCTTGTGCAACTACTTGTGTGTACTTCTGAAAACCCTCCCATAATGCCTTTAGACTGCTTCTTTTTTCCAAGATAAAATATATGCCTGAAACTGAAAATATGCACATACCGTTGACATTTATATATAATGCCATATACGCATGTAAGTGCTATTTATACGTGTAGAACCCCTTTAAAAATTCACCTTTAAGTGTATATGCACACAATTTTACAAGCTTATCAGTCACATGGTTTTCTGAAGGGCCGTTTCTGTGGGTAAAGAACTGCTTTGAAAATTACCCTCATCTCTAGCCAAGCTGGAAACAAGAATCGTGTTTCCCCAGAAAACCTATGGAGCTAGCCAGAACTTGGAATAAAAAACCTCGTTTTTCCCATTAAACATATGGATCTCACTGAAAATTGAAAAAAACATTCCTAAGAGTTGCTCTTTAATTCTTATCTTACTTGTTCCTGTCTTAAATGCATGAATTCATTTTGCTGCTCTGATTTGATGAGTGCATTTCCAGGGGCATTAAAGGAGTCACTGCTCTAAGCTCAACAATACTATACTTCTATTTTTATCAGACAGGTGGAGTTACCTTTTATTGAAACATCTTGGATAACAAATGCACAATTAATAACATTTTAAGAAAATATTTTTTCTTATTTACTTTTTATTTTTGATCAACTGTTTCCTCCTGCTGCTTTGGGCTTCCATCTCAGTCTGATCTGGGCCCTGTTGGGGCTACAGTGCTTATAAGCCTTCATCACCAGCAACTCTGAATTTTCCCCCATTTCATAGCATGCTGGTTATGTTTAATGCGATTATTGCACCTCTCTGTAAGATTTCAAGTTTTCTTTAAACTGCAGTGTAGTGCCCCATGACCCATGCTGGTTATGTTTATTGCGTTATGTTTATTACGTTTGCTTTATGTTTACTACGTTTCCTTGTAGGAAATACGTATGAAGCTGTTTCTTTAGTTGCATCATAAGAAATTCATAGAACTTAAAGTTCAGTAAGTTACGTTGTAAGAAATACGTTCCATTGTAAGAAATAAGCTTTCCATTAGCTGTAAACTGATGTGACATCATTGATCTAATGTCAGTATATAAAAATGTATAAATAAATAAATAACTCTCTTCGCTCTCCCAGCTAGCCCAGTCATCACAGCTCGGACTGGCTTTGCCCTGACACTTGGTGCACGTGCACCCTGAGACTAGATAGTGAGACTCGCAGTTGTGCAATGAATGGGATTCCCTCCCTACCAGTGGCTGTGAAATCAGCATCCCCAGCGCCGGCCAGTTCGAGGAACAGAAACCAAGCTTAAAAAAACTGAGCCTGGGTCTCCAGCAAAACAGTTCTGTAGCCATCGGGGCAGCTGTTCTCTGTTCCTAAAGCACAATTTATTTATTTCACCTATTTATTTATTTATTTATTTATTTAGTGATTTTTTTTTTTTTTTATATACCGCGGCACGTTAAAAACATCACCTCGGTTTACAATAAACAATAATTCAGCAACAGGCTTTACAGACAAATTGAAATAACGTGGACATGATATATATCAAAATAACAACAAAATAAAAACAAATACAATAAACCAATGGTGATAAAATTCCCTAGTTAATGGCAAGTCTAATAATAAATGGTAGTTCATAGACCAATAAAGTCAAAGTTAGCAGTGAGAAGGAGAAAATCGGCGTGTAGCAATGATTCAGGGAGAACAGTAAAAGTAATCGGCATTTCAGAAGAGGAGAGGATCATTGAGTGTAAGCTTGTTCGAACAGCCATGTTTTGAGGTTTTGCTTAAATTTCTTATGGCAGGGTTTGAGTCGCAGGTCTGTGGGCATTTTGTTCCAGATGTTGGTCCCGGCAATAGAGAATGTGCGGTCTCTTGTAGAGATGTGCTTGATGTGTTTAATTGTAGAAGAGGTGAGTTTGGCTTGGTGCATTTTTCTTATTGGTCTGTTTGATGTGTGGAAAATAAAGTGATCGGAGAACCATTGCATATCTTGGTTATGGATTGATTTATGTTTGAGGGAGAGAACTTTGAATAAGATTCTAGATGCTACAGGAAGCCAGTGAAGGAACATGAGAACAGGTGTGATGTGTTCATGGCGGTGAGAGTTCGTGAGTAGGCGTGCAGCAGCATTTTGTAGCATCTGTAATGGTTGTATTGTGTTTTTGGGGAGGCCTAGTAGTATGGCATTACAGTAGTCCAGTTTTGACAATATTGTAGCTTGTAACACTGTCCGGAAGTCATGTGAATGTAGAAGCGGTTTAATTCTTTTTAGGGTATGTAGCTTGAAGAAACCGTTTTTGATCGTGGCCGTGATGAAATTCTTTAAGGAGAAGTGATTATCAATGATAACGCCAAGGCTGCGGACTTGCTGTAAATTGATGGAGTCCGATGGTGAAGGTAGAGTAGGATTAGCGGAGATGTTATTGTGAGGTGAGATGAGGAGGAGCTCTGTCTTCATAGTGTTGATTGCTAGGAAGTTCTCAGTAAGTAGTTTTTTTATTTCTATAAGAGCCGCATCCCAAATTTTCATCTATGAAAAATCATCCTATGATTTCCTGAGTTTTATTTTATAAAGAAACAAATTCATTTCTTTACTAAGAAACAACAACAAAGCAAAGATATTTTCCTTCTGTCTATGGTACCTTTATGTCAGCTTGTTTCTCCTTCTGCTGACCTGCCGTCTATCTCTGCAGTGTGCTGAGACTGACTTTCCTGCTGTGTGGAACATTCATTCCTTAGCATAAGAACATAAGAACATAAGAACATAAGAAAATGCCATACTGGGTCAGACCAAGGGTCCATCAAGCCCAGCATCCTGTTTCCAACAGTGGCCAATCCAGGCCATAAGAACCTGGCAAGTACCCAAAAACTAAGTCTATTCCATGTAACCATTGCTAATGGCAGTGGCTAGTCTCTAAGTGAACTTAATAGCAGGTAATGGACTTCTCCTCCAAGAACTTATCCAATCCTTTTTTAAACACAGCTATACTAACTGCACAAACCACATTCTCTGGCAACAAATTCCAGAGTTTAATTGTGCGTTGAGTAAAAAAGAACTTTCTCCGATTAGTTTTAAATGTGCCCCATGCTAACTTCATGGAGTAGAGTCCTTCTACTATCCGAAAGAGTAAATAACCGATTCACATCTACCCGTTCTAGACCTCTCATGATTTTAAACACCTCTATCATATCCCCCCTCAGTCGTCTCTTCTCCAAGCTGAAAAGTCCTAACCTCTTTAGTCTTTCCTCATAGGGGAGTTGTTCCATTCCCCTTATCATTTTGGTAGCCCTTCTCTGTACCTTCTCCATCGCAATTATATCTTTTTTGAGATGCGGCGACCAGAATTGTACACAGTATTCAAGGTGCGGTCTCACCATGGAGCGATACAGAGGCATTATGACATTTTCCGTTTTATTCATCATTCCTTTTCTAATAATTCCCAACATTCTGTTTGCTTTTTTGACTGCCGCAGCACACTGAACCGACGATTTCAATGTGTTATCCACTATGACACCTAGATCTCTTTCTTGGGTTGTAGCACCTAATATGGAACCCAACATCGTGTAATTATAGCATGGGTTATTTTTCCCTATATGCATCACCTTGCACTTATCCACATTAAATTTCATCTGCCATTTGGATGCCCAATTTTCCAGTCTCACAAGGTCTTCCTGCAATTTATCACAATCTGCTTGTGATTTAACTACTCTGCACAATTTTGTGTCATCTGCAAATTTGATTATCTCACTCGTCGTATTTCTTTCCAGATCATTTATAAATATATTGAAATGTAAGGGTCCCAATACAGATCCCTGAGGCACTCCACTGTCCACTCCCTTCCACTGAGAAAATTGCCCATTTAATCCTACTCTCTGTTTCCTGTCTTTTAGCCAGTTTGCAATCCACGAAAGGACATCGCCACCTATCCCATGACTTTTTACTTTTCCTAGAAGCCTCTCATGAGGAACTTTGTCAAGCACCTTGGACAGCGCCAGTAACTCTTCAGCAAGTACTGGCCTACTACTGCTTAACAACTGTTCAGTGCATTCCTCCATCTACTATGAATGGATTCCCCTCAGTCTGTGGCAGAAGCGAGTGGCTTCTGATTGTGCCTGTAGCCCTATTAGCTTCCAGTAACTCACCTGAGATTAGCAGGCCAATAAGAAGCGAAGGTAAAGGGAAGACGAGGACTCAGATTCCCAAGCTCCATTGTTAATGGATTTGCTGTATCTACCCTAGTGGCTTATTCCTCGACATTTTCAGTATCACATTACCTCTAGGATTCTTCCACATCTGCTACTAAAACTAAGCATGTATAATGTATTTGAAGTGGATACACTTCATCTCTTCAAATCCAGTTATGCTGAAGCTTCAGGATGCACTGTAATTGTGGCTAATCAAGGAAACTTTCTACTTAGACTTGTGAGTGCAGTTCTAATGCAAATTTTGGAAGCCTTTCTTATACAGCGTGTTTCCAAAATTCCCTAAGTGTAGCAGCTGCCCATGAAGCCTCTTGGAAGTCTCTAATTATCAGCATTAATCAGAAATAAATATCAGAGGAAGAAGAAGGAAGACACACAGGAATTTCAATTAAGATGTGTTGAGAATTCAGACAGAGGACTCCTGTCAAAGGAGCTAAAAGGGCAGTGCCTAGATAAGATAGTACTTGTTACTTATCTTGTCACTCATCACATACAAAAGTTAAATATGCAGAGCCCAATTTTCAGCATTATCTTACTAATTCACATGGGATATTCAGCAAAACAGCTATGCTGCTGAATATCCCTGTATTCGGCGCTACTTAGCCAGATATGTTAGACCTTCATCCTTTTTTTAATCCAAGGAATACATTTGCCTCCAATATGGTATTTTTAAACACTCCCCAAGCCTCATGCAAACTTTTAACCCTTTCAGCTGCCCCCTTTAGTTTCTTCTTAATTAATTTTCTCATCTTATTAAGGTCTCCCTTTTTGATGTTGAATGTTACTGCAATGGTTTTTACTTAATATTCTCCCTTTGTTGAATGTTTCAAATGTGATTTTATTATGATTACTGTTGCCAAGGGGCCCCACCACTGTTACACCTTGTACCAGGTCCTGCAATCCATTAATATCTAAGTCTAAAGTAATTAATTTTCTTGTTGATTCCAGGACTAGCTGGTTTCATGAAGCAGTCATTTTTAGGCATCTAAAATTTTTTCCTCTTTTGCATGCCCTGATAAGATGTTCATCCAATCATTATTGGGGTAATTGAAATCCCCCACTATTAGGGGCAGATTTTCAAAGCCTACGCGTGCCAAGCCTATTTTGCAGAGGCCTGGCGATGCGCACAAGCCCCGGGAAGCGTGTAAGTCCTGGGGCTTGACAAAATGGGCGGGGGTGGGGCGGGGTGGTCTGGGGGTGGGGCGTGGGCATGGCCAGAGGCCCCACCACTGCTGCTGGGCCCGGGGATCGCGTGCCGGCACTTGGCCGGTGCGCGCAACCTACGCCCAGAGGCAGGCGTAAATAACAAAACAAAGGTAGGGGGGGATTTAGGTAGGGCTGGGGGGCGGGTTAGGTAGGGGAAGGGAGGGGAAGGTGGGGGGGACGGAAGGAAATCGGAGCGGCCTGGGAGGGAACGGGGAAAGCCATCGGGGCTCCCCTAGGGCTCGGTGCGCACAATGTGCACAAGTGTGCACCCCCTTGCGCGCGCGCCGACCCCGGATTTTATAACATGCATGTTATAAAATCCGGGGTCGGCGCATATGTGTGCATGTTATAAAATCGGGCGTAGATTTGTGCACGCTGGGTTGCACTCACAAATCTACACCCACGCGTAACTCTTAAAATCCGGCCCTTATTGTGTTGCCAAAATTATTAACTTGTCTAATGTCTTTTAGCATTTCTTAGCATGTTTCATCCTCCTTGTCAGGCGGATGTTGATATACTCCTACCTTTACACTCTTTCCTGACTCACATGGAATTTCTATGCATAGTGATAACAGAGTGTTGAACTTTTATCCTACTTGATTCTCTGCCACCCTTAACATATGGTTCCACTCCATTCCCAGTTTCATCTATCCTGTCATTTCAGTATATGTTGTACCCTAATATTACAGTGTCCCATTGGTTATCCTCTTTCTGTCAGGTCCCTGAGAAGTCTATTGTGTTTCTGTCTTCATTTAGTACCAAACATTCTAACTCTCCAATCTTAATTTTTGGACTTCTTGCATTTACAAACAGACAAGTAAATCTGAGAGGCCGATGTACTAACCTGTAATATTTACTGAAAGTTAATGGCAGTTTGCACATAACCTTGCTACAGCTACATGCAAAGGGCCACCTGAGATCAACCAGTGCCATTTTGGAACCAGGCATGGATGGGGCAGGAGCAAATGGGGTTCATCCTGCACCCAGATTAGCCCTCTATCAGCTTTCACTTTGAGTTGTTTGCCCCATAAGGGACACTGAGGTATGGGTTGAGGGCCACTAAGGCTGCAAAGCCCCTTTAAATCCCCACAACAGTTCATGTGAACAGTCACTTCCCAGGCCCAGCCAGAAAAAATAACCACACTTTTTTTTAAATGGGCCTGCAAAGCCTTTTTCGCCTGCCTGTCTCTGTGAAATGTCACATTAATGAGCAACTTTGCATGATTTTGCATTGCAGCACCTCAGTGTTCCATTTGAATAAACTTTTCTGTAGTGAACTATGTGCACAAATTTACACTGCAAAGGGCAGTCTGCATGGCGTTTTTGCAAAAGCTGTTTTCATGAACAATTTAATACAAAATGCCCACACTTTTGTGTTTTCACACGTTGGCTGTTTTGCAAAAAAAAATGTGTATGAAAAAGCTTTTCATGAAACAATTTCACAGCTTAGTACATCGGCTTCTATGTTTTTTATCCCTAACCACAACCTGCGTATTGTTAGCTGTTAACTGAATTGATTTTTAAACGTTCATATTTGTCTGCTCATTATTTAAAGCTGTCTGTCGGGAAATTCTGACTTCTTTGTTTTGACGGTAGCTTTTGAAGATACCTCGATTTGAACCAAGCACTCCTGAGTGATTGCCAGCTTTCCCCAATAATCTACTTTAAAAGGTGCTTTTTCTCCTTTTTGCATGTTAGTGCCAGCAGCCAGGTTTCATCCTGATTGCCCATCCCATTGGGACAGGTTCCCTTTCCACAAAATGTTCCCCAGTTCCTAACAAGTATAGAGCCCTCCTCCTTACACCACTGTCTCAGCCACCAAATTAAGCTAATCATTTACTTCTGAATTGCTGGAAGTCAGAATTTACTCCTAAAACCCCACACAGACTCCCTACATTTTAAGAACATAAGAAAATGCCATACTGGGTCAGACCAAGGGTCCATCAAGCCCAGCATCCTGTTTCCAACAGTGGCCAATCCAGGCCATAAGAACCTGGCAAGTACCCAAAAACTAAGTCTATTCCATGTAACCATTGCTAATGGCAGTGGCTATTCTTTAAGTGAACTTAATAGCAGGTAATGGACTTCTCCTCCAAGAACTTATCCAATCCTTTTTTAAACACAGCTACACTAACTGCACGAACCACATTCTCTGGCAACAAATTCCAGAGTTTAATTGTGCGTTGAGTAAAAAAGAACTTTCTCCGATTAGTTTTAAATGTGCCCCATGCTAACTTCATGGAGTGCCCCCTAGTCTTTCTATTATCTGAAAGAGTAAACAACCGATTCACATTTACCCATTCTAGACCTCTCATGATTTTAAACACCTCTATCATATCCCCCCTCAGCCGTCTCTTCTCCAAGCTGAAAAGTCCTAACCTCTTTAGTCTTTCCTCATAGGGGAAAGACTAAAGAGGTTTTACCACACCAAATATAAAATCTTGGCCCTGGCCCACAGAACCCTCAAAGCTTGCGCCCCGAGCTGCCTCAGCAAATGTCTCACCACCTACACAAACTCCCAGCCACTGGGTTCACTGCCCCAAGCCCGCCTGGTTTGTGCTGGCTCCCCCAACGCGTGCCTCGCCTGCCCCAAACCTCCGTTCCAGACCTGCTCCAGATCGCCTGTCCTTCAGGAAACAAGTGAAACCCTGCCTCTCTGAAGCTGTATTGGGTTCACACCCGTAACATGGATCCTGTGAACTCTGAGCCCCGTTGAGATCTCTGTACATAAGCCCTCATGCCTACTCACTCACGTGCCAGACCTTCCGTATGGATCCATGTGTTCGCACCGTTGTAATCTTGCTCTCTGTAATGTTTAACACATCATGGTGAGAATTAGTTTACCTCTCTGTATTTATGCTCCAGCGCCCTCCCCCAGAATGGATCTTAATGGCATTGTCTGCACTGAGTGTCTGCATGCCGAACCCAGCTGGACTTCCGCAGGTAGTTCCCCTGGTATAGAAAAAAGGATAAGCTTTTATTTTCTTGGCCTTGGCTCAAACAAACACAGTACGGTTATTTGGTTCTAGGGTTCACCGTCCTGGTCTCAAACAGGCCCCCAGTAGTTCTTTCCCCTGCACCTTCTCGTTCAGTTTGACAGCAAAAGTTCACAGTTCTCCTTTAATTGGCTGAGCTTGGGCTCAGAGTCTTTCTCTGGCAGCCCTTTTACCCTGTTATCAGTGAAAAAGTCACAGTGACGGTCTAAAGGCTAAGCCTTGATCTGGATTTCTACCTCGCAGCTTCTATTATAGTTTGGCAAAAAGCAATGAAAAAAAAAACAAAACCCCACTCACGGTTACAGTCTAACCAGTGGGTCTTACACTGCAGCCCTCTCTCTCCTGAAGTTCCCGACTCTGTGGATGCCACAAACTGCTGTAGTCTCCTTTCATAGAGGAATTATTAATTTAGTTTGTGCCTTTTCATTGGTAGCTCAAGATGAATTACTGTACTGTAGGTATTTCTCTGTCCCCCAAAGGGCTTACAAGCTAAGGGGATCATTCACTAAGCCGCATTAGGCCATTTACTGCACAATGCACGCTGTTTTTCACACAGTAAATGGCCTATCACAGGGATAATGCCAGGTATTTCAAATACTTCATGTTAATCTGGCCCTGGCACTGCATGTATTGAAATGACCTGATTAGCATGCAAATACATGCTAATCAGCTCATAAATACCCTAAATGATGCAAATCAAATAACATGGCTTGCCAAAAAAAAAAAATAAATTGCAAGTCATATTATTTGGTTTGAAGTTTTCCCTTATGGGAAAATACCACAGCTTAGTAAATGAGCCCCTAAGTTTATAGCTGAGGCAATGGAGGGTAAAGTGACTTGCCCAACGAAACAAGGAGCCACTGTGTGATTTGAACCCTGGCTTTGCTAGTTCTCAGCTACTTCTCCACAGTTCAAAAGGGGGAAAAAAACAACCAAAAACAGTATTTCTCCCCAAAACTAGTTTACCGAGCCCAGGCCTAACCACTGCCTGCCAAGCTTTGATAGCCTCCCCAGCTGAGTTCCCCCACCAAACAATTATCACTTCCAAGTAATCCTTTCAAAAAAGAAGAAATGAGAAAAGAAAAAAAAAATTCAATATTCCCACACACAGTTTGTCTTGGGTTCCCTAGCCCACCGCACAGCTTATAGCAGAAAACAGTTCCCCAAAAAGTACCTAGCTCCATATTGTCAATCACAAGCACGTCCCTTTGTCACTGTAATTCCTCTCTCTGTCTTCATCAGCTCCTGGCCCATCTTAAATTCAAAATCCGCATCACTAGGGTTGTGGTTGGTTGTAGTTCCTGATGCTGGCTCCCCCTATATATTTCACTAGTCGCATGTATGTGGTCGGAGCCTCCACTGCTAGAGTCCCCACTGGATATTCCAGTCCAGCTGGCTGATGGGAGCTGTAGTCCTCACTCTCTGTTTACTTGCTCTGGGAGGCCTTTGACTTTAGCAGGAGGGTAATGCCCTTGTCTGGTGCCTGAACTCCTCCGTTCTCCAGTCCCCGGGTTGCCTTTATACTGGAGCGAGGGGGTTTTCCTCATCACATGTACTATGTATACATCAAAACCAACTGTTTGTTATACGCTGTAAATATTGCTGCTAGTTATTTCCTATACACTGTATCCGTAACGGACCTGGCCTGTTGTAAGACACTTTGAACTCTCATGCTGGAAGAGGGTGATAATGAGTTGGAGTTTGGTTATTTTTAGTTCACATTTTTGTAGAATTACAGAATCTGACAAAAATAATTTAAAAAAACAATGGCATTAACAGTGCCATGGTTGTGAGCCCCTGTGCTGCAGTTTGGTTGACACAGCCTAGTAGGGGAACCTACAAGGCCCACGCCGAGAGCTGGCAGACATGCCCTTCCCCGCAGGTTGAGCCTATGGGTTCAAGGGGCCGGAAAGACTTAGGTGAGTGTTTCTGAGGGCAGTCAGAGAGAGAATGTCCAGAGATGGGCTGAGGTCAGGGCAGGCATCGATCAGACAGTTACAAGGTACAGGCAGCGAGCAAGGAGTAGGCAGGTTCCGTAGCAACAGGCAAGAGAAGGACTGGGACAGGGCAAGGCAGGAAGCAGGAACGAGGCAGGCAGGAACAGGAATACAGCAGGAGCACGACAGGATGAGGGACACGGCAACACGCACTGCAAGGCTGCGGGAGGAGCTGTCGCTGGGGTGTCTGCTAGGAACGCAGATGGGATTTAAATACCCAGCCACATGATGTCCTTGGTGTGTGCCAGCAAACCAGATTCCCGCTGCAGAGCCTTTAAAGCATTGTGCACCATGTGGGAAGCCCTACGCAGCATCCTTACGTGGCGGCATCCTTGACACGTAAGGAGCTGCAGCGTCCCAGGGTGAGTGTGGCCGGTCGCAGGACCATCCCGCAACAGACCAAACATTACAAACAGCTGAATAGAATTTTAAAAATCATATTATTTACATAAAGCATATAAATTATATGTAAAGAATTAACAGTTTACTTGACATCATGGTGTGAACCTTTATTATCTGACTCTAGGAACTATTATTTTCAGGTTCCAAAATATTGTTAGTGCCTCATCCTTCTGTGTGTTTTTTTAGCAGCTTCAGGGATATTCAGTCTTGAGAAGGATTGCCTGGTTCAGAGTGATCCAGTATCTAGAGTGAGACTTTTGACCAGTTCTGGCTTTCAGTCCCAGAGGCCAGTGCACTGTGGTATTTGTAGGTTTTTTTTTCCCCATTTGAAATCTGTTCAACCTTACTAAAATACACCAGAAGGTCAGTATCAAAAAAGCCAGGATTATTCTTAAAAGTCTCCCTCCAGAAAGTGGGTCACCTGGCAGCTCACCCAGTCTGAAATGTTTTTATAATCTGTATGCCGGAGTCCACATGTCAAATCATAAAAAGAGCCTAAAAAACCAAAGGTGGTTTAATTAGTGAAATCATATGTTAATTTAATTTCCTTCAGGGGCATTCAATAGCTGGTCAGATGAGATAATGGGGAACAGTTCTCATTACCTGAAGACTAGCAGCGGCTTTGCATATCAATGTCACGCTCAGCGATGCTTTGTGGAGATCTCCCTGGGAAAGAGAGCAGAGATAGAGAGCAAAACTTACATCAGATGGCAAGTGAGTGGCTGGCATCCCCTGGGAAAGGCTAAAACATCTGCACGCTGCTGAATGGGACTGCATCTGTATTTCTGTCAGACAGCCTGGAGAGAGGAAGGAGGCGAGCAGGGGAGAGAAATTACAGGGAAAAAAAAAAAACAACGTAGAATTAGGTTAGCCAATTATAGGCGGGAAGAGTAAGAGAGGCAAGAGCACTTATCCCGAGCAGAAGCAGTATGTGGGGCACCACTTGTGTGAGTTCATAGGGGATGTCCAAGGCTGCATGCCCACATTCACCGCTGCACTCCTGGAGCCCTCACCGCCGTGAAATGTGCTGGGAATAAGCAGTCCGGGCACTTAGAACCAACTAAGCATAGAAAAACAAACATTTCCTTCGCAGCAGAGAGGAGGTGAAAGGGTAACAATTACTATTATGAAGGCAGAGGGCTGCTGCTATCCAGTTCTGAGAAGGCTGGAGTGGGGAGGTTTACTGGGGTTTGGAGAAGAGATTATGAGGTGAGGGTCCTGCTTTGTGGGAGAGCTGATACTCCACCAAAAAAAAATAAAAGCCTGCCTAGGGAGCAGATCTTTCTCCAGAATTCCCAGAACCGGAGAATGACAGACCTTTCGGAGACCAGATCTAGTCCCGGACGCTGAAAGAAACTCCCAGACAACAGAATCCCTTTTTCCAGACACCAAGAGAACTCCTGGACACCAAAGGGCCTGGAACCCTCAGGGAGCACCACCAGCTCACAGGACGGCAAAGCATTCTCCCGAGAGAACCCACCTTAGAAACAGGCTGGAGCTGGTACAGGAGGGAGGCGACGGGCCCCGGAGACAAGGGGGGCAAGGAAGCTCTCCAGCTGCGGCCGCCGGGGCGGGTGCTGCCTCCTTAGTCCTCACTCCCCGGAATGCTGTGGTCGGGTCAAGATGCTTCTGAAGGAGAACTGGAACTTTGAGGGGCTGCAAACAGTGGGCATTGTCTTCCTCATCTTCAGCTCCCTCAAGCTGCTGCATTTCCTGGGACTCATCGACTTCTCCGATGCAGGTAAGACGTGGGAGGCCAGCAGAAAGGGCTGGGAGACTGAGGACGGGAGACCCTTGCAAACCAAAGCTTTTCCATTAGTAATTAATTCCATTTTTCTTTTAACGTTTGGTTCTCTCCAGAGTCAGAGGCAGGTCCATTTCCAGTTTTTCAGTTCTGTTTCGTGAAAGATCTAAGGTTTTTTTTCTGCCACCCAGTTGTTGTGATTTCGTGGTGGTAGGGAGGTCTACAAGTTCCATTTGTTTGTCCGTAAGACGATCCATGCCACTTTAATACTGCACTAAGTTCTTTGATTGCAGTTAACGTATATTTCGTTTTACTCGTCATGCTTGAAGGTATTTTCTGTCTTTAGTAATGAAGACAAAAGCAAAGAGCTTTCAGATATGTTGTGGCCTCAGGAACACCTTGGTTAGGTTTTCTGTATACATTAGATTCCTATGTGAGGGGTCTCTGTGCTCTTTTTTAATCTGTTCTGATACCTGGGAGGGTTGAGCCAAGCGCCGGAAGGGGAGATCCTCTTATTTCAGCATGGGACTTTCTGTGGCTATTACAAAATAATCTCTAGGAATAAAACTAGGTGTTTGTTACCATTGCTTCACTACTTATACCAAAAAAATCAAATGCAGAACGATATTTGAGAATGTGAACTTGACATGCTGAAAAAATATATTTAATTATCCTTTAAAATATGCAGTTTTCTGCAAATCTAGACACAACACTTCTTTAAAATTAGCAGATAACATTAGCATCTCTAGCCATCCAGCAGTTCTACAAAATAAAATTTAAAAATGATCAGACAGCATAGTGGCAATAAGAATAAGAAGCTACTGACTTTTTTTTCCGTTTTCTTAATAATTTGAAGCTAAAAAGACATTAGGAGGGCCCCAAGTGGCAGAATGATGCAAAACAGGGTCAATTTCTAAGAGTTTCTGATGAACTGAAGCATTGTCTGTCATGTAAATCTCCAGATCCTGCTAAAGTCAGAAAATGATAATACCAGTGACTTTCTGTCTAAAACATCATAAGGTGATATTACTCTAGGGAGAAAGAGATACAGTAAGGCCTAGAGAAGTGAGATAGAGGTCTGCATTAAATGTTATTAGAAGAACGAACTAACCTGATGGCCTCATAAGGAGACAGAATCGTGCATCCCCAGCACAGGCAAAGGAAGAGCTATTTTCCTCCCTGCGCAGATCGGGATAAGTAATGCATCCCCAGCATAAGCGGGGGCAGGGTTATATGTCCCTCAGTGCAGAATGGGACAAGCAGTGCATCCCAGCGCAGGCAGGGGCAGAGCTGTGTACTCCCAGTGCAGAATGGCACAAGCAGTACATCCCCAGCACAAACAGGGGCAGAGTTATTTGTTCCCAGCACAGGTAGGAATAAATTCTCAACTGAAATCCCCAGTTCAGGTGCGGCAGAACTGTGTTCCCTGGTGTAGATGGGGACATGCCATGTGTGCCCAGCACAGAATAGACAGCACCCTGTGTCCCTAATGGAAGAGGGGCAGAGCAGAACAGAAAGGGCAAATCTGTGTCACCCTAGCACCATCAATAAAAACAGATATGGCTGAAATTTGAAAAGGAAAAGTGGAGAGATCTTGCAGAGATGAATAGACACAGTATATTGAAACACAATAAGATGTGCAGCATCTGGGCTGATTTTGATCATGAGTGTACTATTGATACAGTGACCAAATGGAAATTTGCTGTAGCCAAACACGGAGAGAGCAATTTGGGAAACCAATTTCTGCCAGGGTTGCCAACTGGCTCCAGATTTTCAGGACAGGTTGATTCCATCCTGGTTTTACTGCCCTGCACGCAGGTACTTATAGTCTTGATTTTCTGAGGGAATGCAATAGGTAAATCAGAGTAAATCCCATCATGCAATGGGGTAAAACCAGGACTGGATCAACCTGTCCTGAAAATTCGGAGCGGGTTGGCAATCCTAATTTCTGCAGGTAGAAAGCTTTTACACTTGTATAAATCGGCTATTTGAAATGTGCCCATTCTCGATGTGGGGGGTAGGTGAAGAAGGCACCTACTTTTAGCTGCATTGTCAGGAGGTGTTCTCGAGAGTGTGTTTGGGTTGGGAGAAGAAAAATTATTTGTGTTTATGAGATATTCAGATCTTCGTGCATTTTTTTTTCCTTTAAATTTAACCTGCATGAGAAGCAGGCACAAATGCCACAAAATACTTTCTACCTATGTCAATAATTACAGTAAATCTATATGCACAATTTTGCTTTGATTATGGGTGGAAAACCCACAGGTAAAAAGTACCCCCAGCATTTGCAGCAGTGTAATTATTGCCCTTTAGAGATTTTATTCTCACAGCTTATGAATGGCAAAACCTTTAGGGCCTGATTTACTAAGCAATGCAAATGAGGTTTTGATGTTTTCCCACTGCACAATGAGAGAGAGAGAGAGAGAGAGAGAGAGAGAGAGAGGAGAGAGGAGAGAGAGAGAGAGAGAGAGAGAGAGAGAGAGAGAGAGAGAGAGAGAGAGAGAGAGAGAGAGAGAGAGAGAGAGAGAGAGAGAGACTTACTATAGTGCCTATGCCCTACATAGGTATTTGAATCCCTATGGGAGGGCTACCTACTAACTCGGG
Organism: Rhinatrema bivittatum; assembly: GCF_901001135.1. Taxonomy (NCBI): domain Eukaryota; kingdom Metazoa; phylum Chordata; class Amphibia; order Gymnophiona; family Rhinatrematidae; genus Rhinatrema; species Rhinatrema bivittatum. The sequence goes on from NC_042621.1 coordinate 267,785,941, forward strand.
GTGGGGATTAGGTATGAGCGTCGGGGGTTGGGGGCCACTTTTGCATTCCACATGAGACCTACGGACAGAACAGTGGTCTCTAGTGCAGATTTGCTGGCCGTCGGAGTGAGGACGCTCACTCCAAGCGGAGATTTGGCCAACATTCTCTCCACCTAGCATGTTGTTGCCCAGGTAGAGTGTCCATCAAGCTAGGTAGAGAGAACGTTGCCCAAACCACTTCTTGGTGTGAGCGTCCTCACTCCGACGGCCAGCAAATCTGCACTAGAGACCACTGTTCTGTCCGTAGGTCTCATGTGGAATGCAAAAGTGGCCCCCAACCCCCGACGCTCATACCTAATCCCCACCCCGAAAGTGCCAAATATCGTGCACCGCGATACATGAAACCGGCAAATATCGTGCACTGCGATAAAACACTGAAAGAATCATCGTGCAGTGGGAAAACATCGCGTGCGGCGCTAATGTTTTCGCGAATGGCGAAAACATCGCCGCACACGATGTTTCCCCACTGCACGAAAGAAGCCTCATTTGCATTGGTAACGCCCCCTAATGCGTTACCAATGATATTGGAAAATAAGGCCCTTAGTTTGTTATGGAAGCCCTGCCCTTCATGAGTAAATAGCAAGCACTAAACTAAACCCAACTTCTGATAGAAAATCATTGTATTATATTTATTCCATGACTGATACATGCAAGTTTGCTCTAAAACTTGGTGTAACTTATGTGTATTTTTGCCAACTAATTTATGCTTAATGTTACAAAATTGATACCATAAAGTTTTCACTCTTATTGGTTAAAGATAACCACATATCTGTTGTGGATGTGGATTTGCGAACAATTCAAAGTCAAATTCCAGCCTGGGTTGAGTTTGCTGAAAACCTTTCAGATTTTACCCATATCTCCTGGGGAAATCCAGATTTATTTTCATTTAACTTTTCTTTTAGACCTGGAGAAAATCAGAAGCAGATCCACTAAAATCAAAGAAGATCCACTGATTTTGAATCTGCTTTTGATTTCCCACATACCGAGAAGAAAATTTGCAAAAAGTATGAAACATCCCCTTTTTTTTCTATAAAGAAAAAAGAAAGAATATAAATTTGATGACATTTTAGAAATGTTCCTGCTTTAGTTGAATTTTTGTAAACCCCTGATTATCTAATCTCCCTAATGCAGCCCTTGAATGAAAGAGGAATAAGGCAATAAAGTTGTTTTTATGAAACATTGACCACTAAAACATTAATCATGTCTGTGCAAGCAGGTCAGCCAGAATAAGGCTAATTTGTTACAGCATCATCCCAGCAGCTACTTGAAATGCTTTCAGGATGTGCATTGTTACTTTATACTTTTATCTTCCTGAGATCTCTGTTACAGGCAGCAAGGGAAAACATGATGTACATATCCATTACCCATGTGCAAAACTGTTATGTAGTTAAGAATGAGATCCAGGGAAAATGGCAGCCACACTCATACCTAAAGGCAAATTTTAAAAGCTTACACATGCAAAAATCAGCATGTATATGCATAAGTATCTGCTATGCGTGTATTCCATATTTTAGAAGAGCCACAGATATGCACGTATATATTCACTTTCGCACGTGAATATACACATCTAAGAAAAGGGATGGATTGGGGCGTTCAGGGGCGGAACCAACACATGCACGCTGAAGTTGCTATTTTAAAAAACATGTTCGCACGTACCTTTTCCAACTGACTCATATATTTTTACATCTGCTGATTATCTAGCGTAAGTGATAATAAACATGTTTATTGTGAAGTACTGACTGGGGGAAGGTCTGGGTAAACTTGGGGGAGAGTTCAGGCTGAAGAAACAGGAGGGTATCGTTGGACAGGAGAAGGAATGAGAAACCTGGTGGACTAATTGGTAAAACTGGTAATTTTCTTAACATGCACATTTTATAAAATTGGCCGAGTTATGCGTGCAAATCAGGATTTAAGTGAGTAAGTCCTCGTTTATTTTCGCACATAAATTATATGTGCAAATATGTTTGAAAAAGGGGGTAAAGTACATGCATTCACTGCATTGAAATATATGGTTTCAATTCATCATATGTTGTCACATGTAGGCCTACATATGTGCACATGTTATGTAGCAAACATACATGTATTTTACAATATGCATGTATGTGAAATGTGCATGTTATAAAATACTATCGTAAAATTGTTACAAAGTTATCCTCCCTGCAAACAGCTCTGTTCTTGAATGTTTCTTTTATGTCACACAAGGCCACATTCTGGCCAAGGTGGCCCAGCATTTCCTGTCATGGCCACCAACCAATGTATCTAGTGAATGTGTATTCTCAAAGGTAAGGGTCACCATGAGTCCACTGAGTTGGTGAAAAAGTAGTTCTTCATTAAAATAAAACTTCCTCTGATGGGTTTCCCTGAATTTCCATGCACGTGACAGGAGGAATGAATGCACAGCTACTGTAAACCAATGCTCATACTTTTTACTCTCAGTGCATTGCTGCAGCTGCCTAACCTACTACTCTCTCTTCCTCTCTCCTCCTCTCTCCTGGTTCAATGCCTTACTGTATTGCTGCCTGCCCAGCTTCTCTCCTAATTCAATGCCACGTTTGCTGCCTGCCCTGGTTCTCTTACCCTGCCTGTCTCTTGGTTATACTGGGGATGTTTTGGACCCCCTAACTCTGTCCTCACACCCTATCACTCTCTTGATTCAGCATCTTGCTTTGTTGTTCTGCTATTGTTATTGCTTGGCCTGCTCCTGCTCCTTTCTTGGTGTCATGGGGAACTTCCACCATTGTTGGTGCCACTTTGATGCACTTGAATGCCTTGGGGTGTTCATGTCATTGTTGTTGCTGTTTGTCTCTTTCAATGTGCCTTTGTGTGTTCTTTCTACTGTTGGTTCTGCATTCCACTCTCATAGTGCCTTGGGCTGTTCATGCCACTGTTGGTACCCTTTATCTCTCATTTGATGCCGTGGGTTGTTCATTCCCATTTTTGTGCTGCTTTGGCCCTCTTATGGTGCCTTGGGGTGTTCTTGTCACTATCAAATCTTCTTTGCCCATCTTTTGGTGCCTTGGGCTGTTAATACCACTATTGTTGGTGCCTTTCACCCCTCTTTTGGTATCTTGGGGTGTTTTCACCTTTGTTTGAGATACTTTGCCCTTCTCACAGTGGCTTGGGATGTTCATGACACTCTTGGTGCCATTCTTCCTCACTCTTGGTGTCTTGGAATGCTCTTCCCTCTGCTGCTGATGCCTGCCTGCAAGTTTCAGTAAGCTTGGATAGAAAATCCCAGTGTTAGGGCACAAAATAGGATGCATTGATTCCCCCATTTACTTTAATGGGAAACAAATGAACAAATGAATCAAATAAATTAAATTTTGAGGCCCAAGCTGAACAAAATGAATCACCAAGTCAAATGAACTGAATAACGAACCAAACTGAAAATATTTTCCGTGTACATCCCTTTTATACAAGGTAGGCATGATCACCGGTTTTGATTTAAATTTATTTATTTATTTATTTATTTATTGTTTTTATTTTTTATTTATTTATTTAATAGCTTTTATATACCGACGAACGTTGGGAACATCTCGTCGGTTTACAGAGAACAGAACTGAGCAACAGGCTTTACAATTATCATATAATTATATAAGGAACATTAAAAAAACATACAATTAACAGTGTAGAATATACAAGGAACATTAAAAACATACAATTAACAGAGTAGAATATACAATAAATAATTAACTAAGTGGTATGCATGATAGAGGTTATCCATCTAAACGGGGGGGGGCAAAGAAATTCTGATAAATAGGAAGGATATCAACATTTGTAGGCGGCATATAAACACGTGTTTGGGAATAACAAGTTCTTATGTACAATATACAATATGTTGTCCTGGTAATTTCACTTTATGGGGTGTAGGGGAGATGGGAGAGTGTCAGGTGAAGTGGAGAGGGTGTGGATAGGAGGTGGAAAGGATGGGGGGGAGTGAGGGAAGAGGAGGGAGGTAATGAGTTGGAGGGGGGGGTGCTAGTGACTGTGTGCATGTTAGGTGTATGAGTGTTTGAAGAACCAGGTCTTCAGGTTTTGCCTGAATATTTTTGGGCAGGTTTCTTGGCGGAGGGAGGTAGGTAGTTTATTCCAGAGTAAAGGACCTGCTAGGGAGAGGGCCCTTTCGCTTGTGGTGCGAAGTTTAGTAAGCCTAGGTGATGGGGCGTGTAATGTTGCTAGATATTGTTTTCTAGTGGGTCTATTGCTGTTGTGAAAGGAGAGGTGTTCTTTGTACCAGTTCATGTTCTGGTTGTGAAGGGATTTGTGTATTAAAGTGAGGGCTTTGAAGGTAATTCTAGATGCTACGGGTAACCAATGTAGATGTTTGAGTACCGGGGTTATGTGATCATTTTTGTGGGTGTTGGTGAGTATTCGGGCAGCTGCATTTTGGAGGAGTTGTAAAGGCTGTATGGTGTTTTTAGGTAGGCCTAAAAGCAAGGAGTTGCAGTAATCTATTTTTGATAGGATGAGTGCTTGTAATATAGTACGGAAGTCACTGAGATGTAAGAGTGGTTTGAGTCTTTTAAGGGTGTGTAGTTTGTAGAAGCAATCTTTAAGGGTGTTATTGATGAATTTCTTGCAATTAAGGTGACAGTCAATGGATACGCCGAGGCTTCGTACATGGGTGGGGAAGGTGATGTTAGTGGAGGGATTATTGTTGTGTGTGTGTGGGGGGGTCATAAGATGGGTGGGGGAGATGTTAGGGGGTGAAATAAGGATGAGTTCCGTTTTAGTAGCGTTGAGGGCGAGAAAGTTGTTGGATAGGAGGCTGCTAATTTCAGAGAGGGCGGATTTCCAAGTTTCAATGGCTTTGTGTATAGAGTCTTTAACCGGGATAAGTATCTGCACATCATCGGCATATATGAAGTGCGGAAGGTTAAGTTTAGCAAGGAGATGGCAGAGGGGGAGGAGATATATATTGAAGAGCGTAGATGAAAGAGATGAACCTTGTGGTACTCCTTGAGCGAGGTTGTGGGGTTTGGAGGTTGAGTTACCCATTTGTACGCTAAATTGTCTTTCAGCTAGGTATGAGTGGAACCATTGTAGAGCCAGGCCTGAGATACCAATGCTGCTAAGACGTTCTAATAGGATTTGATGTTTAATGGTGTCGAATGCAGCGGATATGTCTAGGAGAATGAGGATGTGTGAGAGACCTTTGTCAAGACCTCTCAAAATTTGGTCGGAGAGAGAAATGAGTAAGGTCTCTGTGCTATGGTGTTTGCGAAAGCCGAACTGTGAGGGGGAAAGGATGTTGTTTTCATCCAAGTAATCTGATAGCTGTTTGTTTATAGCTTTCTCAAGGACTTTTGTAATTAGTGGCAGGTTTGAGATAGGTCGGAAATTGGTGAGATCAGAGGGGTCTAGGGAGGGCTTTTTCAGTATGGGTTTCACGATAGCATGCTTAAGGTTTTTGGGGATATTGCCAAGTTCAATGGACTTGTTTATGATGTTTGAGATGGGCTCGGCGATGATCCCGGGGATGGAGAGGAGATGTTTTGTGGGGATGGTATCTGTAGGGTGTGTAGAGGGTCTGATTTTTTTAAGGATAGATTCAATTTCTAGAGATGAGGTTGTGTCAAATGTATATATATTTTATATACCGACATTTGATTTTATATACCGACATTTGATCTCAATTGAGATATCACACTGGTTTATTGATGATAATTCTGCTTGGAAAATAATATAGCATCCCCCTGATATAGATCTTGACATCGAAATACAGACCTGTTTCGGGGTTACTCTGATTGCTTGTTGGACAACAGAAGAGAAGTACCTGTTTTTTTTATCTGCAAACCTTAAAATATTCTAAAAAATGTAACCACTTGACCTATGATTATTTAAAAGGCTAAGAAGGTAGAGCCTTTTATGAGGTCTTACTGCATTTCTTGGAGATAATGTTCAGTAGGGATGTGAATCATTTTTTGACGATTTAAAATATCGTCCGATATATTTTAAATCATCAAAAATCGTTAGAGCCACGATACAATAACAATTCCCCCGATTTATCATAAAAAAATCGTAAATCGGGGGCAGGGGGAGGGGAAGGGGGAGGGGAAGGGGGAGGGCGGGAAAACCGGCACACTAAAACAACCCTAAAACCCACCCCGACCATTTAAAATAAATCCCCCACCCTCTCGAACCCCCCCAAAATGCCTTAAATTACCTGGGGTCCAGAGGAAGGGTCCCGATGTGATCTTTTACTCTCGGACCTCTCTACAATATTTAAAGGGCCCACGGCCGGATATGCCCTGGGCCCCACCTGGTGACTGTTTCCTGCCTCAGCCCTTTAAAAGGTAGAGATGTGAATCGTGTGATCGATCGTCTTAACGATCGATTTCGGCTGGGAGGGGGAGGGAATCGAATCTTCGCAGTTTGGGTTTTTTAAATATCGTGTAAATCGTGTAAATCGCAAACCGGCACACTAAAACATCCCTAATACCCACCCCGACCCTTTAAAATAAATCCCTCACCCTCCCGAACCCCCCCAAAATGCCTTAAATTACCTGGGGTCCAGTGGGGGGGGAGGGGAAGGGGGAGGGCGGGAAAACCGGCACACTAAAACAACCCTAAAACCCACCCCGACCCTTTAAAATAAATCCCCCACCCTCCCGAACCCCCCCAAAATGCCTTAAATTACCTGGGGTCCAGAGGAAGGGTCCCAGTGTGATCTTTTACTCTCGGACCTCCGGTGCGTTGTAGAAATGGCGCCGGCGCTACCTTTGACCTGTCATATGACAGGGCCCCCAGGACTCCCTGGGGGTCCGGGAGCGATCTCCTACGCTCCTGCCGTCGGGGGACAAAAAAACAAAATGGCGCCGGCGCTACCTTTGCCCTGTCATATGACAGGTCAAAGGTAGCGCCGGCGCCATTTCTACAACGCACGGAGGTCCGAGAGTGAAAGATCACACCGGGACCCTTCCTCTGGACCCCAGGTAATTTAAGGCATTTTGGGGGGGTTCGGGAGGGTGGGGGATTTATTTTAAAGGGTCGGGGTGGGTTTTAGGGTTGTTTTAGTGTGCCGGTTTTCCCGCCCTCCCCCCCCCCCCACTGGACCCCAGGTAATTTAAGGCATTTTGGGGGGGTTCGGGAGGGTGGGGGATTTATTTTAAAGGGTCGGGGTGGGTTTTAGGGATGTTTTAGTGTGCCGGTTTTCGATTTACACGATTTACACAATATTTAAAAAACCCAAACTGCGACGATCCGATTCCCTCCCCCTCCCAGCCGAAATCGATCGTTAAGACGATCGATCACACGATTCACATCTCTAATGTTCAGTGCCTAATAAGCAGTCTTTCATTACTGTATAAATAACCAAAGGACTATATTTTGAATGTATTACCAGGAGTCACGTACATTGTATTGTATATATAGCCAAAACATTGTTTTGGAGCAGACTGAATGCCTTTTAGCTATGGATTATTTTATGGATTTTCCTACTTTGACTTAAAAAAATGTGCAGTGTTGCATGCATACTTTGCCGTGGCTAGTATAGCACAGATCCATCTGATAGCTATATTTTAGTCTTCAGTCAAGAGCATCCAGGGCTACATTATAATAATGATTACTCTGTTAGAGAGGTGAGGATTTGACCTTTGACATGTTTCCAGTCGGCTACCAGCAACAACCACTGAGAAATGGGAAATCTTGAGACCTCAAAGGTATCAATAATATGCAAGAAGAAAACGTTTTTTAGAGGAAGGAATGCTCTAGAACAAAAGGTTAAAATATGATGCTTCAAGGGGATAGTCTCAGAAGCAACATCAGGAAATATTTCTTCACAGAAAAGACAGTGGATGGAGGAGCCTGAAAGAGTGACAGAATTCATGAAAGCATTGGATAAGCATAGAGGATTCCTGGTTATGAAATCATATAAGAAAATCCAAAAATAGCTGGGCTCTATGACACTGCAGTAGGAATGGAGATGGGTAGATTACTCAGTCCTTGCAATCCTGATCTGTTGTCATATTCTATGTTTCTATATAAGTTTCAAGCATCACTGCCTCCAGCACTGCTATTTTCCAAATAACTGGAAGAAAAGATAGGGCTCCAAGATGAAACTCCAAAGATCATCTAATCCATAATCCAAATAGGTTACTTTGTGCTAAATTTATTCCAGATAGATGCTTATCTAATCTGCTTTTGAAAACCTCCCATGATAGTTGATGCTACCATCTCTCTGAGAGGATTAAATTTAAAAGACCCATGCGCACACACATATACCCATGTTTATGGCCATGCACAGATCTACCCCAGTATTTTATAACCCGCATGCATCGTACACCCACAGGTTATAAAATACACATAAATCTATTCTGCAAAATTCATGCACTTGTAAAAAATACATGCAAATACCTTAGATATTCAAGTTAGCCAGATAAAGTCCAATTTATCCAGCTAAGTAGCAGTTTTGTCGCTACTTAGCTGATGAATAAGTCTTAAAAACACTATTTATCCAGCTAAGAAAGATAGCTGGATAAGTCTCAAATAGAGCTTCTTAGCCAGATAAGTAGCTCTTTTAAGACTTATCTGACTAGTAGCAGAATTTATCCAGCTGAGTGGTGTGCAACTACTTTGCACGTGTATTTTTTATTTCTTACTTTAAAAATATACGCGGGGAGGTTTTACACATGGATTGTACATTGCGCGCCCCCACATAAGTAAGCATTTACAACCCTACACCCTCCCCCCACCCCCAGTAAGTCAGCTTTTATGCGTGTAAGTCGGCAGATTTTCCAACAAGCGCGCATCAATGAAATTACCAGTTTTACTAATTCGTCTACCAGTTTATTCCAGTCCATCTATTGGCCATCGAGACCCTCCTGGCTCTCCATCCTGAACCTCCTTCAGTTCACCCGGACCACCCAGCCAGTCAGTATTTCACATTAAATACGTTGACTATCACTTAGACCAGATAAAGAGCAGGTGTGAATCTGCATAGGTAAGCTGCCAAAGCTACGTGTAAATGTCTCATAAAACAGCATCTTGCACGCGTAAATGTTGGCCCCGCCTCAGAAGGCCCCAGACCGCCCCTCTCTTTCATGTGTACATTTACTCGCAAGCCCTTAGGGGTAGATTTTTTAAATTTGCGCCCACGCGTACTTTTGTTCTCGCACCAGGCACGAACAAGAGTACGTGGGACTTCAATAGATACGCGCGTAGCCACGCGTATCCATTAAAATCCGGGGTCGGCGCGCGCAAGGCTGCCCAAAATCGGCAGCCTGCGCGCGCTGAGCCGGTCAGCCTGCCTCCGTTCCCTCCGAGGCTGCTCCGAAATCGGAGCGGCCTCAAAGGGAACTTTCCTTTGGCCTCCCCCCACCTTCCCCTCCCTTCCCCTACCTAACCCATCCCCCCGGCCCTATCTAAACCCCCCCCTACCTTTGTTGTACAAGTTACGCCTGCTCGAAGCAGGCATAACTTGCGCGCGTTGGGCCAGCCGCCGGTGCGTCAAGGTCCAGTCCGGGGGCTGGTCCGGAGGCCGCGGCCATGCCCCCGATGATGTGCCAGCCACGACACGCCCCCCCCACCAACGCCTCCCAGGAAAGCCCCGGGACTTACGCGCGTCCCGGGGCTTGCGCGCGCCGCCGAGCCTCCTCAACATAGGCTCGGCGCGCGAAGGGGGAGTTTGGGCCAGGTTTTCGGGGAGTACGCACGACCCCTTTGAAAATCTGGCCCTTAGTGTATATCTTTATTCCATAACATATATGCACGTATGTGCTACTTATGTGCGTATTTGCTAAGGTTTACATGCGCAGCCTTTTGAAAATTAACTTTAGGTAGGTTATTTCAATGCATACTTACCTTCAGAATTAGAAAGTACCTCCCAATGGTCTAAATTAAAATCGACATAATTGAGCTAGTCAAGTCCATTCAGATTTCCAGGGTGTAATTTTTTTACACCTTTACTTATTCTTTCTTTTCCTAATTCCTGTTGAGATCTAGATGTCTTTGGGGATCAATATCCAATGGTATTTAGCTGCATAACTTACAAGTTATCTGGCTAACTGCCTACTTTTGAATATTGAAGCCACTTTTTCTGACTAAATTTAAGTTATTATCCAGCTAAAATTTAGCCAGATAAAAAAGAGGTGTTCCGGACTCCAGAGTGGGGTACAGTTATCTGGCTAACTTAGCCGATTTTCAACTATATCCATTGAAGTTAAGCAGATAACTTTAGGCCTGTTTCAGAGCAAATTATCCGCATGCATCCGGATAATTTACCACTTAACCGGACAGCAGAGGGGAGGCAAACCCTCCCCCCCCCCCAACTCTGTGGCCTTCAGGCCCAATCCTCAAACCCCCCCGCCCCCACTTCCCGCCTGAAAACAGTAAAAGATAAGAGCGGGCTTAGTGTCTGATTCCCCTTCTGTCCCTTCCGTGTATTTTTTAAACAAAACGTGGCTTCCTTCTGCCCCCTCCCCACCCTCTATCTGTTTGTAATCCTCCCTACGAAGACCCACTGTTCACTCCCTCCCCCCCACCCCCCGAATCTCACAAATATCCTAGCCAGGAGCGAGATATTGGTTTACCCGCTTCCAGCGATGCTCTGACAGCAGCCACACTGGAAATACAGCACTGATAGCAAATCAGTAACACTTCACAAAGCAGCTGAATTTTAGCTCTGGTTCAGTTACGTCATAAACTCAGGGCCTATTTCTACCCCCACCCTCCCACCCCCTCCCCTTGTATTTCCTTGACACCTGCGGATACCTGTCCTAACCTAGCGGCTCTCCCTGGATTAAGCTTTCTGCCTGCTGTATTATTTAGAAGGCTGCCATGCTGCAGCGGAGTCGCTCTGCTCGCTGCTCAGGGGATTTAGATCTAAAGTTTCAGGAAGTGAATGAAAAATTCAGCTGCTAGGAAAAGGTCTCTGGTCCAGCGTGGCCCCTTTCGTGGCTTTAAATACAAATCATTGCACTGGTTCTCCCTGACCAAGTAAACGTTTGTTTCATTTTCTTCTTTCACACCAGTCTCATAGAAGATTTGTTTTACCGAGTGGTTTTACCGAGTGGTAGGGATATTGGCAGTTAGGTAAGTTATTTCCTCATAGGGATATTTGTGGCTATATTAGTAACTCCCCTACAGTGATATATTATTCTGTCTGCTATTTCAGATCAGTCATGATGCCAACAGCACCAGCCATCACCAGAAAAGTTGATATAATCAGGGCTGGATTTCACATTATGCACCTTTCCTGTGGTCACCCCACGCTATGACATCACGTCAGCACCTCCGTCATCATCCGCCTGCACTCATACACACACACACACACACACACACCCCTCACTGCCATGCGCTGTCCTCATCTTCTTACTGACACACAGTGTTCTCTCCCTCCCTCCTGCCAGCAGTGGTTGTGGTGGAAGGAAGGTGTTACAAGTTCACTGTGTGCTTGCAGCAAGACACAAACTCAGGGCACTGACAGCCTGCCGCCTTCCCCCACCCTCTCCACACACAATTAAAAATGATTCATTTATAATAATAGATTTACATGAACAAGAATATTTAAATATAGTCTTGTGATGTAAAAATATCACTTACAACAGGTATATTGTGGTTGTATGGAGTGCTGTAAAACCTTGCAAAAAAGTAAAAAAAGACCCTTGGAATTGGTATTAGGTCTATTGTAATGTGTATTGGGTATGGGCTTGGTCCTCAGAAAGCCAACTGTAAACTGGATTACAATTTCAATATAGTAAATCTCCATATCAAAACTGCAATAACTACCAGCACTCAAACATTAATAACCCTATTTATGAAAAGGCAACACTGCGATTATTATACCAGACCCTAAAACAGTAATACACTAATACACTACTATTAGGAAAACAGAAAAAGCCAAGCTGCTATAGATTCCTGCACAGAACCTACACACAGAATGCATCAGTTCAGTCAAACATGCAAAATACAAACAGATCCTCACAAAAATGCAGAATAAAGTAACCACAAAGTATTAATACAAACATTTAGACAAAAACTAAACTGTGAACTGCAATAGGCCAGATGATTATGCAGTGCAACAATGGAAAAACAGAAATATTAAAATTCCTCAAAAAACATCAAAATCAGTAAATATAAATTTTCAATAGAAGTAAAACCATGCTAGTAAAAAGAATATTTCAAAACAACTGACAAATAGAATAACATCCAGTAATTGAAAACTGATTTACATTTTCCAAAGACCAATAAAATATTTCAAACACCATCCAATACTTAAAACTTAAAAAGGATTAAAAAAATCCCCTGTTGTTCATACCTGGAATCTTTTGATTTCCAGATGTCCTGAGTTTGTCATGGATTAACAGGGGAGAGGTGAGGGGTTGATCTCTCTCTCTCATATTACACACATGCTCAGTCATAAAACATGCTCTCACACACAGAGACAGAGACATGCTCTCAGACACAGCAAAGCACACACAGACATGCTCTCTCACACACACATGCTGTCTTAGACATTCTCTTACACACACAGACAGAGACATGCTCTCAGACACAGCAACTCACACACAGACATGTTGTCTCAGACATGCTCTTACACACACAGAGACACGATCTCAGACATGCTCTTACACACACACACATGCTCAACACATGCTCTCACACACACATACACACAGACATGCCTTCACACACTCACAGACACTCACACACGCTCTCACTCATTCACTTCCTCCCCCTTCCCCAGTAGAAGTACAGCGGCAACCTCCTCTTTCAGCCTCCATGGCAGAGGGACTCTTCATTTTTCTTGAGGCCTCAGGGGGCTGATGCTGCTCTGTTTCCTGCGGTGGGGGGAGGTGATGCTGTTGCTTTTTTCCTCCAGCGCTTGATGCCTCTTCCTGCAATGGCCTGGGGGATGCGCCTGCGTGGAGATGGAGGCTGAGCTGGAACGCTGTTGCTGCTGCTTCTCAAACGCTGCACAAACCTGGGGCCAATGCTGCCTCTTCCTGCAACAGCACGGAGGATGCACTCTTCATTTTCCTGCATGGCCACTTCTCACCAGCCCGGACCTCCACGTCCTCTTCTGGGCTGCACAGGCAGGAAGAAGGAATAGTCAATCATAGAACATGCTCTCACACACAGAGACAGAGACATGCTCTCAGACACAGCAACGCACACACAGACATGCTCTCACACACACAGACATGCTGTCTCAGACATGCTCTCTCACACACACACACACAGGAGAAGTTAGCCTGACTTCAGTGCCAGGAAAAATAGTAGAAAGTGTTCTAAACATCAAAATCACAGAACATATAGAAAGACATGGTTTAATGGAACAAAGTCAGCATGGCTTTACCCAAGGCAAGTCTTGCCTCACAAATCTGCTTCACTTTTTTGAAAGAGTTAATAAACATGTGGATAAAGGTGAACCGGTAGATGTAGTGTACTTGGATTTTCAGAAGGCGTTTGACAAAGTTCTTCATGAGAGGCTTCTAGGAAAAGTAAAACGTCATGGGATAGGTGGTGATGTCCTTTCGTGGATTACAAACTGGCTAAAGGACAGGAAACAGAGAGTAGGATTGAATGGATCCACTGCCTCAGGGATCTGCCTCAGGGATCTGTATTGGGACCCTTACTTTTGAATATATTTATAAATGATCTGGAGAGAAATACGACGAGTGAGATAATCAAATTTGCAGATGATACGGAATTGTTCAGAGTAGTTGAATCACAAGCAGATTATGATAAATTGCAGGAAGACCTTGTGAGACTGGAAAATTGGGCATCAAAATGGCAGATGAAATTTGATGTGGATAAGTGCAAGGTGATGCATATGGGGAAGGATGACCCATGCTCTAGTTGCACAATGTTGGGTTCCATATTAGGCACTGCAACCCAGGGGAGAGATCTGGGCGTCATGGTGGATGGCGCATTGGGGTTGTCGGTTCGGTGTGCTGTGGCAGTCAAAGGAGCAGGCAGAGTGTTGGGAGCTATTGGAAGGGGAATGGTGAATAAAACGGAAAATGTCGTGGTGCCTCTGTATCGCTCCATGGTGGGACCGCACCTTGGGTGCTGTGTGCAGTTCTGGTCGCCGAATCTCAAGGGAGATATAGTTGCGATGGAGAAGGTGCAGAGAGGGGCTACCAGGGAGATGGGGGGAATGGAACAGCTCCCCTGTGAGGAAAGACTGGAGAGGTTGGGACTTTTCGGCTTGGAGAGGAGACTGTCTGAGGGGGGGGATATGATAGAGGTGTTTGAGGTCATGAGATGTCTGGAGCGGGTGGATGTGAATCGGTTATTTGCTCTTTTGGATAATGGAAAGACTAGGGGGCACTCCATGAAGTTGGTGTGTGGCACGTTTAAAACTAATCGGAGAAAGTTCTTTTTCAGTCAACATACAATTAAACTCTGGAATTTGTTGCCAGAGGATTTGGTTAGTGCAGTTAGTGTAGCTGTGTTTAAAAAAGGATTGGATAAGTTCTTGGAGAAGTCCATTACCTGCTATTAAGTTCACTTAGGGGCGGATTTTCAGAGCCCTGCTCGCCTAAATCTGCCCAAAACCGGGCGGATTTAGGCGAGCAGGGCCCTGCGCGCCGGTGAGCCTATTTTACATAGGCCTACCGGCGCGCGCAGAGCCCCGGGACTCGCGTAAGTCCCGGGGTTCTCCGAGGGGGGCGTTTCGGGGGCGTGTCGGGGGCGGGCCCGGTCGTCGCGGCGTTTCGGGGGCGTGTCGGCAGCGTTTTGGGGGCGGGTACGGGGGCGTGGCTACGGCCCGGGGTGGTCCGGGGGCGTGGCCGCGCCCTCCGTACCCGCCCCAGGTCGCGGCCCGGCACGCAGGAGGCCCGCTCGCGCGCGGGGATTTACTTCTCCCTCCGGGAGGCGTAAATCCCCGGAGAAAGGTAAGGGGGGGGTGTAGACAGGGCCGGGCGGGTGGGTTAGGTAGAGGAAGGTGAGGGGAGGGCGTTAGAGGATTCCCTCCAAGGCCGCTCCGATTTTGGAGCGGCCTTGGAGGGAACGGGGGTAGGCTGCGCGGCTCGGCGCGCGCCGGCTATACAAAATCGATAGCCTTGCGCGCGCCGATCCAGGTTTTTAGCAGATACGCGCGGCTCCGCGCGTATCTACTAAAATCCAGCGTACTTTTGTTTGCGCCTGGAGCGCAAACAAAAGTAGGCCTATTCGCGGAGTCTGAAAATCCGCCCCTTAGAGAATAGCCACTGCCATTAGCAATGGTTACATGGAATAGACTTAGTTTTTGGGTACTTGCCAGGTTCTTATGGCCTGGATTGGCCACTGTTGGAAACAGGATGCTGGGCTTGATGGACCCTTGGTCTGACCCAGTATGGCATGTTCTTATGTTCTTATGTCATGCCTTTGCCGCCCTCAGACTGATGGCGCCCTAGGCAGCCGCCTGGTTCACCTAGTCCTTCTACCGGCCCTGCCGCTGTCCCAAAGCACACACATACTCATACTCTGGATCAGCACTCAGTAGATTCCAGAATAGCAGTGTTTTATTATTTGCCCAGCAGAAAGCAATGCAGCAAAGGGTATCACACACACATGCTTAATTGCATCGTTTCATGATTATTTCATGTGTAAAATATATGCGAGTATGCTTATAAATTGGTAGATAAAATATACATTTTCCTGCATTGAAAATATTCACATGTATTGAAACATAAGTGGTTACTTTATAAACTGTACAGCTGCCATACACAGTTTATAAAATTCTAGCATTAATCTCTGCATGTCCACTTAATACACGGAAATGCTGTATCACAGATAGGTTTGAAAGTCAAGCTCCCTGGTTTTAACTGAAGATTATATTGGAATAAGGTAAGTATTTGGATCTAATAGGTACCAATATTAATTTAATTCATGAGATGTCTAGAAGTAGGTTATAATGAGCTTATGATTGTTCTCTCAGGGCAGTGTCTCCAAATGAATTTGTTTTGCACACGCCTTGACAGGAATGAACCTCATTTTTATGCCAGGATTGATCTCAGTCTCTCAATATTTATTTATTTATTTATTTATTTATTTATTTATTTATTTAGAGCTTTTTTATACCGACATTCATGATACCAATCATATCATATCGGTTTACAAGAAACAATGGTGCATTAACATTAACATCAACATGAACAATAGGCGAAAAGTGATAAAAAGTTACAATAAAACAGGGGCACTCGAACTAGGAGGAGGAAGAGCCAGAGGCATTAATATTACTCCTAACGCCCTTCTTAGTACTTGCATTGTGCCAAATAGAGCCATCTTCTGGCGTTCATAGGATGTAATTTTTATAGGCAGCATATCAAGGTGCACTTGGAAATTCTTAATCAGGACAGTGGCAGCCAATATACTTGGAAATATTTCTGTATCTTTCTGCCACATTTTCTTGGTCTCTGATTGCATCTCTTGATGCTTAAGGATCTTCACTTTCTCCATATGATTCACAGAATAGTCATTGGGTACTAACACCTCTATCAACAATCCCATTTGTATGTTTTTCTCCTTCACCATAATATCTGGTTTTCTAGTATTGATCTTCCTGTTGGTTGGATTAGGAATGTCCCAGGTGATCACAATTCCTTTATTCTCTTCTCTTCTGTTAGGGTTGTGCTCCCAGTGTTTTTTTTTTTGGTACATTGATGTTATAATATTTACACAGTTTCCAATGAAGAGGCAATGCCACCTTGTTGTGCCTTTCTGTATAAGGGCTGCTGACAGCATGTCATATCAAGAGAATAAATGTGTAACTGTTTCCAGTTCAGTTACGCAGAATCTGTATTTATCCATTTTATCATTCTTTTCTGTGCTGGCTATGAACTATCTTGTCCATATCCTGTGCTGCAGTTATCAATCTCTTATCTATAGGTTTCAGTTAACATCTCCTTAACCAGTACTGTGTCAAATCTTGATCCACATGGGGTTTCTGAAGTAGCTCTCTACTACGTTTATGCTTCTGCCATTTATCTTTCCTTGTTTGCTGGTCTAATTCTTTAAAGAGTTTTGTCTCTTGTTTTCCTAATTCTGAGCTTCTCTCCCTTTGTGTGCTGGATAATTTTAAGTCCTTCCTTCTATTCACCGGAACTATTGTCCAAGCTTAAGGACTGAGACTGATGAGACTTGCCTGCTTTCATATTTCAGCACTATTTCAGCATTAGAGTCTGTTGATGGCATTAAGTGTGCCTGAAGGCCTATTATGGTAGCTCTATATGTGTAACCAATTTCAATAACACCCAAAAGAGATGAAGCAACTTTTAAACTAGAACATGGGAGAAAGCCAACAGTTGCTTGCAATGCATAGTTTGAGGGAGATATCTTCGAAGGATACTAAAATAGAGATGTTAGGGCATCCTGATAGAGAGGGTGCAATAAAAAACTAAAGCAGGCTATGTACCTATATGTAAAGAACCACTTGTGTTAAAACATTCCAAATTACCTCTGTCAACTGATAAGCAGATTAATACCAGCAAAAAGCACGCTTTGAAATATCTGTATGCTAATGCCAGCAGTCTAAAAAGTAAGATGATAGAGTTAGAATATATAGAACTGAATGAAAAGTTAGTTATAGCTGGCATTTCAGAGACCTAGTGGAAGGAGAATAGCGAATGCGACAGTGCTATACCAGGGTACAAATTATATTGCAGTAATAGGGTGGATCAATTTGGTAGGGAAGAGGGGTGGCAGTTTATGTTAGGGATGGCATAAAGTCCAACAGTATAAAGATCCTCCAGGAGACTAAATGCAAAGCAGAATCTTTGTGTGATGGGGAAGAGTATAGCAGTTGGAATACACTACCATCCTTTTCTAAAAAATGAACAGATGATGAAATGCTAACAGAGATTAAAGAAGCTAACACATTTGGCAGCACAGTAATGGAGATTTCAATTACCCCAGTATTGACCAGGTAAATGTAACAACAGAACATGCTAAGGAAGTAAACTCTGGAATTCATTGCCCAAGCATGTGGTTAAGGCAGTTAGCATATCTGGGTTTAAAAAAAGGTTTGGACAAGTTCCAGGAGTAGAAGTCCTTAAAATGTTATCAACCAAGTAGACTTACAGGTGAATTTTCAAAGGAGTTATGCATATAAATATAACATATTATAGCAGCAATTTTTAAAAGACATTTACCTGCGTTAAGTGCACGTAACATGGGTAAAATCTATTGATAATTCAATGGTATATATTGCAGTAATTTTCAAAAGCCTACTTACACAGCTAAAATACATTCAAACTTGTAAAACCTAGTTTTAAATGTGTAAATGCTTTTGAAAATAATGCCCTTAGGGAATAGCCACTACTTATTACTGGGATTTATTTACTGTTTGGGATCTTCCCAAATACTTTTGACCTGTGGTTTGGGGAGGCAGTAGCGGGGATGGAGCAAAGTAGGATGTTTGGCTAACTTTAGCCAGATAACTTGTCCACTAACCGTCCTAATGAATATGAACCTTACAGAGATTTCAAACCATGCAAAGCACAGATAATGCAGAAGAAAAATATAGCAAGAAAGGAATTTATATTATGGCTAACAAATTAAAATTCAACTTATCTGGCCACAAGATCAGGTAGGTGTGAGAATCTGATGATTTGAACCTACAAGTGTCTAGCTGAAAACTAACAACACTGCCACTGGACCATAAGACCTTCTCCCTTAACTGAGCTACTAGGAAAATCTGGTTGCTCTGTTCTCTCCCAGTCACTCCTCTCCTTCAGCATCAAAAAAATCATGTTTTAAAATCAAGAGTTAATAAATCTATGCAGTATGATGTATTATGTATAATCTAGTGTTCTCTAAATACATCAAATACTTTTAACTCTGTCAGACAGGAGGAAAGGAAGTGTAAGCACGTGCTCACTGGTGAGATATTAATCTAGTTAGTGTGTGGATTTAACTGTCTTAACAATCAAGAGGACACAAGAGTACTTGGCGGTATTTAGGTATGTTAGGCTTACTGGGGAGAAAAACAGTATAAGGTGGATTTTAAAAGCCTAACTTGCGCATTAATTAGGGGATATGCAAATATGTTGGGCTCGCGCGTGCTGAGTGGATTTTAAAAGCCGCCTGGATACGGGTGTACATGCCACTGCTCACACATCTCGGAATGTTTCAAAAAGGGGCAGGGCATGGGTATTTCAATATTGAACCAGACGTTTGCAATCCGACACGCGCCAAGGTCCCCTGTCGCATAACTTTACTTATGCTGTGGGTGGCATGTAAGTTTAAAAAAAATAACGAGCCATATCTGAGGGGTGTGAAGGGTCTGGGGTAACTGGGGGAGGGGGGGTGTACAGGCTATCAAACCAGGTGGGGGGTTGAAGAACCTATCTGTTAACTGGGTGAACTGGGGAGAAACTGGTAAACTGGTAAACTGGTAAAACAGGCAACTGATAAAATTTCCCCACGAACGCAGTAGACGCAGCTTTTGCACGCATCCACTTAAAATTAGGTGCACATGTGCGTGCAGCCAGGCTGTTGTATAACATGTGCACATATACACACATATGTTATAAAATAGGTGCGTCCCTGGGTGCGGGCTGACGCGCTTCTTTGAAAATTACCGTCCCCTGTGCCCTAATGCTAGATTGTCTGGGTAGCCTAGAAGTACCGAAGCATAGCTGACTTGCAGTGGAAGGACAGGTTTTAAAGGGCCATAAATTAAGTTTCAGAGCATTAACGTCTTTCTCGAGAGACCAAGGACAGTCCCCTTCATTGACATCTTTGACAAACTGCAGCGCCCTGTCATCTGCTGTTTAATAAAAACACCCTCCCCGCCCCACCTCCCCCATTTCCCCGCTCTCCCCTAGAACAACAAAAAAAATGAATGAAAGAATAATTATTTCAGTTCCTCTTCAGTCCCTGCCTTCAGATGCTGCTTTGAATGCTACCAAACTGGAGACTGAATAGAGAGGGTTGGTTGTTTAGCCGCATAGGCAGTTCCTTGGTAAGTTGGAATAAGACAAGAATGCGCCCAACACATCTGCTCTCTCTCTCAAGGTGACTTGTGAAAGCCGGACATTTGAATGATTTAAATGCAGAGAAGGGTGAGGCAAGCAGATTTCGGGCTGTCTGGTGAAGCAAATACTGGCAGCTCCGAACACTTTAACTTAGTGGGAAATGGCATTTATCCCACAAACAGCTGGTGTGCTGCTAAAAACAATGAAGATCCTGATACCCGTCAGATCTAAGAGAAAAGGAAAAAGTAAGTGGCTTTCTTCCCCCCTATTATTCTTCCTTCATGTAAGGATGCACAGTTTTGGTGCTCTCTCTCCCTCTCCTTTGCTTTATCCTACCCTCAAAGGAATGAGAAAGGGAATCCCAGTGGAGGGGGTTCGGTTTTATAAGAAACATTGCTTTTACCGCTTCCCTCTCCTCGTTATTTATGATGTTGGGGTTCTTTTACGGCTGTTTCTTTGGTTTCTTATCCTTTCTATTTTCTCTGGAGTCTTTGTGCAAGGGTCATTGATTCTGAAGGGAGGACTGGGTGGCTAGAGGCGACAGGTACTTTTGAGCTTGCTTCAGAGGCAGGTTTTCTCGAAGTTAGGTTTGTTATGAGTCTTTGGAGCATAAAACCGATGGAAACGTGTAGCAGGGATTTTAGGATTCCAGCATATCCTGAATGCAGCATCTGCTTTTTAAACAACTTCTTGCTAGAACGAAACGGAAAAGTTCTACTTTCTGTTTCTCTAATTTCTTTCATCTGTTGATGAGTAAGAATGTATTGTGGAATGTCTGATGTGGGTGGGTTTTTTTTTTAAATTATTATTTTTACAATGCAGAGGGTCTTGTGCATCATGCCAGTGCTAGAAATGCCAGCGTGCTAGGCAAAATATAACCCAGCACTGTGCCAGCATGAATAACCTTGCACCAGAGGAATGCACGTTCTGGCGCTAAATTAACGAGCCCGTGCAATTCAAGCACAAATGCTAAATAGAGGGGGGAGGGAGGTTTTCAAAGTTTTAACATTGAGAGACACTTAAATGTAATGACTGTTATTAGGCACAAGTGTTATGTAGCAGAGTGTGAAGAAACTTCTATTTCACAGATTTGAACACGCTTAGTTAAAAAGTGACTAATTTTTGCATAAAATCAGGCTCCTGCCCGCCAGTTCATCTCTTACGAGTCTCCTTATTGGTCCAATGAAACTGAGTCTTCCTGGTCAAATCTCAAGTCATTTTGCTTTCTGCTCCTTGTCCACACAGCTCAGTATAAAGAGGTGGCCTTATCAGAAGGGTAAATGATCTGTAGATTAAAGCAAAGTCCTCATGTATTAATAAAAATGCCCACATTCGTTTGTGGTATCAACGCCAGTGCCAAGCCCACTGTGCCTGTGCTGAGATCATATTTACGAAGCAGCACTGTAGCCATAAGTGCTGAAAACAGCGTTGGAGTTAAAATAAGGGCTAATAGTGCTGCTTTACCACCTGAATTGAATGTGCCTTCAGTTTCATATGGAAATAAAGGCATTATAATATTCTAATGGTATGAAAATGAATTGCAAAGGGAGGGCAAATCTCCATCTAATTCAATGAGAATTACAAAAAAAATATATACAACTACTTAGGACTCCTCTAATTTTGGAAAGGATGTTTGCGTAAAAATTCTCTTTTGTGCAATTTTCTAGGTAGAGAGTCCATTAAGCTAGGTTGAGAGAACATTGTACAAATCTCATCTTTGTGTGAATTTCCTCATTCCGAAGGACATCAAATCTTCACAAAAGTGTACTGTTCTGTTCATACATCTCACTCTGCATGTAAAAGTGGCCCTTAACCTCTACACTACTACCTAAACCTCACCTCGAGTTACTAGGTGGGCCTCCAATAGAGATATAAATAGCAAACTACTAGAAGGGCTTGCTAGATAGCTCTCTCTCTTCTCTCTCAGTGGGAATCTGTAGGTCCTACTATGTACCAGGGTTTTATGCACAACATGTGTGTGACCACTATCTCTAAACCTAACACATTCTGTAAAACACCACACAGAAGCCTGTAATGTCTTTAAACAGTGCTGTGTCCATTATCTGTCCAATAAACTACATACTGACCTAAGTCCAAGTTTTACTTTCTCCCTCTAATATCCTCCTTCTCGGTTTCCACCATCTTAACTAACTCATACTGTGGTGGGGGGGAGGAGTTGAGGGGGCCGTGAAGCAAGAACTGTAACACAGTATGTTTCTCAGTAAACACAAAATTGCATGCAATAACTGTAACTTATTATAAACAAACCATAACTATATGACAGTATTTCTCTCTTTTAAGGGACAAAATTAACCCTTTGTGTGATCCATTGAGATGACTTCTGCAAGTCCGTCCTTACCCACTAATACACTGTGCACCTATTTATATCTCTATAGGAGGGCCCCCTAATAGGTCGAGGTGAGGTGTTAGTGGTGGTTTAGGGGCCAGTTTCACATGTAGAGGGAGATGTACGAACAGTACAATACACCTTGGTAAAGATTTGACATCATTTGGAGTGAGGAAAGTCTCACAAAGTTGAAATTTTGTACTATGTTCTCTCACCCTAACTTGATGGTGGTGTTATTGGCGTTAATGATATTGAAAATTATCGTTAATACTTTATAGTAGATTCTGGATTGTACTGGTAACCAATGCAGTGACATCAGCGTGGGTGTAATGTGATCATATTTCCTTGATCCTAATAATAGTCTTACTGTAGGGTTTTATAATAGTTGTAGTGGTTTTAAGTGACTTGCTGGAACCCTAGTAGTAAGGAATTACAGTAGTTAAGGTTTGAGAAGATTAGCATTTGTAAACAGTACAGAAGTCCACAAATGTTAATAATGGTTTCTTAATTAATTTACTGATGTGCATTTTTATTGTGAGATTCTCATCTAGCTGTACGCCTAAATCCCGTACTTGATTTGAGGGGTTAATTTGAAAATCACCCAGGTCTAGGGCAAGTGGTTTAACTATTGATGCGTTTCTACTCAGCCAAATGATTTCAGTCTATTTAGGGTTTAATGTCAGTTTAAATAGTGATAGTTCTTATTGTATTGCTTTCATGTAGGTAGACAGCTTCAAAGTTGTATTATCAAGTGACCTGGAGAGTGGGATGTAAAACTGTATGTCAACAGCGTACAGGAAGAAAGTTATGCCTAGATTCGTCAGTAGTTTGCACAGTGGGAGCAGGTAAATATTGAATAGTGTTGCTGAGAGGGCTGTGTCAGATATATGGTTGCCCAGTTTGACTTGGGATGTTCTGTTAGATAGAAATGAAGAGAACCAACTGAGAACCCTGTCATCGATCCCTATGTTTCTCATCTGATGTCATAACAGGGCATGATCCACAGTATCAAAGGCTGTTGTTAAGTCAATTAGGACAAGGCAATAAGATTCATCTGTGTCTAGCCCTCGTAGGACCGAGTCCATTAATGAGAGGAGTAATATCTCAGTTGAGTGATCTTTTCTAAATCCAAATTGATTTGGGTATAGAATATTTTTATCTTCCAGGTGATTTACAAGTTGGGATTACACTGCTTTCTCAAGAACTTTTGCTAGGAATGGCAAGTTGGATATTGGATGATAGTTGTCCCAATAGTCAGTTCTACCAGACTTATTTTTTAGGACTAGCTTTTTCAGTGCTTGTTTTAATCCATGTGGTATAATTCCTTCTGAAAGAGAATAATTAATTAAAGTTGTGATTGTCGGAGTGATTACATGGTGTACTTGTTTCAGTGAACTGGCTGGTATTGTGTCACATTGGTGAGTGGCAGGTTTAATTTTAGCAATGATATTATTGGTTTCCATTTTTTATACTCTATTGAATGTGGACCACTTATGTTATTGGAGTCTTTAGTTGCATTTGCTGGAGGATTGTTAGTGAATTGTTTTTTCAACTTATTGATTTTGTCTATGAGTGCAATGGTTTATTTGTTGCAAGAGGCCTTTGTGAAGTTATTTTCTCTTGATATGGCAGATGACGGTTCTTTAATTTAATTTTTTACAGTCTCAAAGAGCAATTTAGAGTTAAATATAACACCGTGAATTTGTTTGGCATCGTAAATCTTTTTTTCCTTTGTTGGTCAGTGTATGGTATTTGTAAGGAAAGATTTATATTTTCCTAGGGAGTCATCAGAGGGGCATTTCCACCGTTGTTTTCTTAGGTTCTGTTTAGTGCTTCTCAATTCATCATTGTACCAAGGCTTCTTATTTTTGGAGTTATTCCTTTCTTTGTTAATAGTTTTTGTCTGGACAGGACTAAGTTTTTCAGCTATGTCATTGACTATTTTATCCCATGAATGAAATACCAGTGTGGAATTATTTAGATTTAATTCATGGATTTTATTTTCTGTTGTTTCAACAAGTACTTCCATCTCTATCTTTTTCCTGAAGGTGAATGTCAGCTTATTATCTGTACTATTATGGATTTGATTGGTGAAGGCTATGTCCGCTTTTATTAATTGTGATCAGACCAGGGCAATATCGTGTGTGCGGTATTGATTAGGCAATTACTTGTATTGGCAAATATTAGGTCTAGAGTGTGGCCTGCTTTGAGTGGCTTTCAAGATGATTTGTGACCATCCCAGGGCTTCCATTGCTTCTAAAAACATTTTGCTGGCTACAGTTCTTGGTGTTTTGTCTATCTGGAGGTTAAAGTCTCCTACAATTAATGTAGATTCTGGTGCTGGAAACACTTTAGTGAATAATTCAATCAGTGGTGAGCAGTCTTTTTGTAGTACACCAGGTGGACCAGTCCTATGTTTAGCTGATGAGATTTTAAAATTGCCATTTTATAGGAAGGGTAAATCTCTACTTTGCACGGTACAAGCATACGTTCTTTTTGTTTAGGTCTAGGTAAGTAAAATACCTCATAGTTAAGGTGGAAAATGTGGTTTAGCAGTACATTATCTTTGTCAGTCAGCCAGGTTTCAGTGCGGCCCCAGGTACAGCCTACGGTGCGGGTGGAGGCTCCGGTGGTGCAGCCTACCTGGCCGTGCTTTGCCTCCGGCGTTGCTGCCATGATCTTCTGTTCAGCGTAAAAATATCTCTCTCTCTCTGTAATGACTATGAACAGGACCCTCTGGCAGGGAATGCTCGATGAGGTATCACTTCAAACTGAAAGTGCAAGGTGAGGCTGGGAGGCCTCACTAGAGAGTAAAACCTAAACATCCTCGTTGTTCAGAGGCTCTCTAAAACTGTTCACTGTTACTGAAGAAGGACGTTTTTCCATCCTTCCTTTCTCTTATTTTGGAACCTTTTCTGCCTGTGTTTATGGACCCATAACCCTAGGGCCCAGGGCCTCAGATTGTTTTGGTTATCTAAAGGAGGAGATGTGTTTCGTTTGGAAAAGACCTGAGGAGAAGTTGTGCCATCAGAGAGAAATTGATTCGCATCTATTACCAGAGAGAGGGTGTAGCACCCAGATGTGCTACACTTAGGAGGAAAGTGCCAACTTGGTGCTGCCAGGAAGACTAAAGGAAAGTAATGAGAATTGTGATTTTTCATTTTGTTAAGTAATTGGGACTAAATTTCTAACCATGACACAATGGGAAGAATCTTCAAGTAAATTTGGAAACTGGGGTCCCACTCCCAAGTTACTCATTTTATTCCTGAGCATCCTAGGTGGGACTGAATCAAAAGCTTTGCTAAAATCCAAGTAAACCATATCAGGTGCCCAAACCTTGATCTAATACCCACCAGAGATATCAATCAGATTCATTTGACATGACTTTCCTCGGATAAAATCATGTTGCAGCCTACTGGATTGTAGACGGTTCACTAGCCTTTCCTTCAGCAGAGTTTCCATTAATTTTCCCACCACCGAGGTCGGGCTAACCGGCCTGCAGTTTCCAAACTCCTTTCTGCTACCACTTTTGTCTAGCAGGACCATAACTGCCCTTTTCCAGTCTTGTGGCTATACTTCCATCTCCAACGAGCTGTTAAAAAGGTCCTTCCCTGAGCCTGCCAGCACCTCCCTGAGCGTCCTTAATATCCAGCTCTGTGGCCTTGTCCACGTTTCCACCTGAACGGTTTCGTCTGTGAATGGGGTCCCAGACCCATCTGTACTCTTGCCAACTAGCAGCTTTGCTCCTTCAATGTCTTCTTTAGGGAACACCAAAAGGAAGTATTTGTTTAATATTTCTGCTTATCCCTCATCTCTTTCCACACATTGCTGCTTGTCCCCTTTTCCATCGTACAGTTCTACCTCTGGCCTTCCTCCTTTCTCTTTGATATATCTGAAAATAGGTTTTAGCACCTCACTTTACCTCCTTAGCACTCCTTTCTTCCACCTGAGCTTTTGCCATCCTAATTACTTTCCCTGTTCTCAACCGTATTCCCAGCCAGCTTGCCTGCACCTCTCTGAGCGTCCTTAATATTATTTATTTATTTAGCATTTTTCTATACCGACTTTCCAATAACAGAATTATTGATCAATTCGGTTTACATTTCAAACCCATTAATTAATTTCAAACCCATTACATTAATATCCAGGGATTTACCTTATCCAGCCTGTGCCTTGGCCTGGGAATTGAATTCAGGTCCTGTGAATAATTGCGCATGGCACTAGCACTGAGTTACCAGATGTGGCCTGGACATAGAGCTTTAAAGTTGCAGACCTCAGTCTCTCACCTTCACTGTTAGGCTGATACTGATGCACACAATGCTCCGGTTTGAAATCATCTGATGGTTATCCTCCCTAATCCGTGTAATTGACTTGGGGATCAGATTAACTTTCCTATGGAATTGGCTTTGTCCGTCTGAATGAATTTCTTTCACAACCTGCTTCAGCGGAGCTTCTCTTTGAACAGGGCTGCCTTCCTCTTGGATTTGTCCTCCAGAGATGAACCTGATTTAGGAGTGTAGCTGTCTCCCCTTTTCACCTCCCCACTATTCTTCGTCAGTGGTTTAGAGGCAGAAGCTTGATGGTTCTGTTCCCATTAATTTTCATTTAAAAGCTGACAGAGCTGCTGGGGGCTGTGCCATATTGAGTGTTTCAAGTGCACAGCATGTCAGCACATTAGCACTCTATTTTGCTGAAATATTGTGCCACTCAGATGAGCAAATTGCAAAAACACAGTCAAAGCCAAGATACAGAGCAGAATAGCTAAGCAGCCAACTGCTTCGACAGCACACAAACATAACCTGACGTCTCTATCTGCAAACATCTCAAACTTTAACACCAAATACGATGACATTCTAGTTGGGCTATCCTTATTGTTAAATATAACTAAGTGTGAGGAGGGGGCCTGGGGATTGATTGACTTATTTGCAGAATAAGCTACAGTCGTGCAAATTGTGCAACTACTGTATTGTTTTGTATCGTCTGGGAGTTGTTCCCAAACTACCCCTCCTTTCTAAAGGAAAGATACACTGCTTTCATTCATCTTTGGTTATGTGTAGATAAGTTACCTGAATCACGACATTTTCTGGTTCCTTCATTAAGGCTTGATTGACGATAAAGACAGATTAGTAGAGTCATTTCTGCTATAAATATGAGGAATAATGTTACTGCTTTTCATTTTATCTGAAACAGGAAAGAGAGAGGACCTTTATGTATTTTGTATGACTCAAGAAAATCTTACAATCAAAAGGAGAGGAAATATGTCCTAAAACTAATGATAAAAAAAAAATGTAAAACAGCACAAACAGGCCATCAGAGTGATAAAGTCCAAGGGGTAGCAGAAAGCCATGAGGAACTAGCATGCTCATTCACCCCAACACAATTTTTGAAGGCTTTTTCATATTAAACATTTAAAAAAAACCCTAACAGGCAGTATGGCTGAACGTTTTCATGTGCAATTCAGTTCAAAAGACAAGTGCTCATACAGTACAGCATCGTCACTGATGCCAGCTGATCTTTCAGCATGACCTGGATCAGAGGAAAAATAATTTAATGGACACCTAGGCCTAGATTTAATAAGCCACAATAAGGCGATATTGCGTGTTGAACAGTGTATAACGCATGTTAAATGCCATTTATCACACGATATCACCTCATCGTGGACATATCACGTAATATCTTCAATGTATTCCTCCCCTTATGTAAATAAGCTACTTTGCATACATTTGCATGCATACAATTGCCTAATGCATGCAAAGCAGCTTCTGCATTGCCAATTCTATGTCAATACAATAATGTGGCTGACTTAGAAAAAAAGTCAGCCTCGTTATTTTATCACGTTTGAGGGAGGTGTAGTTGTTTTCCCAAGGGAACATTGGGACGCTAACGTGGATCCCCAATGATCCTGCTGGGAAAATTTAAAGGGCTAAGAGGCCCAAACACATCCCCACCCCCAAAGCTCACAAATCACCTTGGGGTTCTTTGCAGATTCCGCCTGCCTTCTCACCTCCTAAAAGGCAAAAAAAAAGTATTAGGCAAACCGCACAGCAGCCTACTCCCTTCACAACCTCTCCTCGTTTTCATTTAAAGTACCCCCACCCCTTCCAAGCACCCTCCCATCAGCGTCACCTCTCACTCCACCCCCCAGTCAGAATAATAAAATATCTCTGGCATCTAATGGTCCTCCAAGGCCCTTCCCAACCCTCCCCCCAAACCCCAGGCATAAAAAAAGAACCCTGGTCATCTGAGGGGGGGGGGGGGGCAATAAATAAACAGAATTACAATACAGTAACCTCAAAAACAGCACTGCTAGCACTCAGACAGTAACAACTCTCCCTATGAAAAGGCAACATTGCAAATATTACACAGGCCCTAAAACCCTAGTACACCTCCTCTTAGGAAAACAGAATAAGCCAGGCTGCTATAGATATCTACACAGAAACTAAACATTAGCAAAATGCCTGGTCTCATTCACAAATGCAGAGCACAGATAAACCCACACCAAATAAGAATAAAGAGGTCAATATTCAGTCACTGTCCAGATATCAAAGTCCAGCTAACTTTGGAGGTATTTTCAATATTGCAACCATAATATTGAATATAATCCAGCTTTCTTAAAGTTAGCCAGTTAATTATATCCAGCTAACTTTCAGCCCGATACTGTAAAACCGCGGGAGAGCAGATGAACGCCCGCTCTCCCGGCGCACGCACCGGCCCTTCGCCGGTGCGAGCTATCCAGTATGCTCCAGCATGCAAATTAGGTGACGCGGTGCAAACGAGGGAAAGGAGGCGCTAGGGACACTAGCGTGTCCCTAGCGCCTCCTTTTGGCCTGGAGCAGCGGCTGTCAGCGGGTTTGACAGCCGACGCTCAATTTTGCCGGCGTCGGTTCTCGAGCCCGCTGACAGCCACGGGCTCGGAAACTGGACGCCGGCAAAATTGAGCGTCCGGTTTTCGGCCCGACAGCTGCGGGCCGAATTCAAATTTATTTTTTTTTTTTTAACTTTTTTTTACTTTTGGGGACCTCCGACTTAATATCGCTATGATATTAAGTCGGAGGGTGCACAGAAAAGCAGTTTTTACTGCTTTTCTGTGCACTTTCCTGGTGCCGGAAGAAATTAGCGCCGACCTTTGGGTCGGCGCTAATTTCTTAGAGTAAAATGTGCGGCTTGGCTGCACATTTTACTTACTGGATCCCGCGCGCATACCTAATAGGGCCATCAACATGCATTTGCATGTTGAGGGCGCTATTAGGTGCCGCGGGTGGGCCGCGTGTTTTCCTCCCCTTACTGAATAAGGAGTAAGGGAAAACACGCGTCCAGAGCAGGCTGACAGTGCACTCCGACGGAGCACACTTTACTGTATCGACCTGTTTATGATAGCTCTTCTTTGGCCCAACCAGACTTAGCTGGATAAGTTATCTGGCTAGCTCAATTCCTTCCAGTTACACCCCTGGATTGCCCCTAACTTATCCGGCTAAATTCTAGCCGGTTAACTTATTATAAATCTTCATTTAGCTGGATAACTGCTGAGTTATCCGGCTAAATGCTTTTAAATATGGACTTCCCTAAGGCCATAAAATATAAATAGAAAGGTGCAGATAAAAATTGAACTGGAAACCGCTACAAGCCAGACTCATAAGCAGTTCAATAATGCAAAAACAGAAATATCACTCATCCTCAAAAAACAAAATCAAGAAATATAAATCGATCATAAGAGTACTAAGAAAAAGAATGTTTCACAACAAATGATGAATAGAACATCTAATGATTAAGAAGAATAAGAATAAAGAAATTAAACATTTTCCAAAAAAATCATTGAACTAGTGATTCTCACATGGAATGATGGTATATAAAACATTTAAAGAAAATAAAGAAAAAATTACATTTTTCAAAACAGCAGACATATCAAATAATATCCAATAATGAAAACTAATAAGGATAACAAATTTCCCCCTCTCCATACCTGGGAACCTTTGCTTTCCAGTCACCCTGATAATTGTTGTGGATTAGTGGAGGGGAAGAGGGAACACCCAAACTTTCTCCTTTTTCTCTCATACACGCATGTTCATTCACACACACACTCACACTCATGCACCCTTCTGTCCTCTTCTTCTCACTCCCTTCTACTTCCTCACTCCCCTTTCCCTCCTTTCCTTCCCTGTCACTCATCTTTCAGCCATTCACCTCTTCTATCCTACTTACTGCCCTTTCCTTCTCTGTCACTCACTTCCATGCACCCCATTCCCTTCCCTCTATCAGTCAAGTCCACTCACCCCCTTTTCGCTGTCACTCATCCCCTTCCCTCACTCTCACCCTCCTTTCCTCCCCTCTCAATCACTCACCCCATTCAATCCCCTTTCTTTATCTGATACCCCTTCCCTTCTCTTCCAGCCACTCACCCCTCACTTCTAGTCACTCCCCACTCACTCCCTTCCCTTCCCACTCAGTCACTACACCTCCCTCCCACTCATTCCCTTCCCTCTGTCACTCACCTCCTTCTTCCCCTCAGACATTCACAAGCCTCACCCCTTCCATTCCCTGTCCTCTCACCCCCCCCCCCCCACTTTTTCTTCCTGTTCTTTACTTCATTTATACCTCTTCCCTTCCCTCTCAGTCACATCCTGCCATATGACTCTCCCCTCCTCCCAGGTCAGCATCATTCTCCTCCTCCTCTTCTAGTGCTTCCTGCCAGCCAAGTGCGGGAAGCCCTCCAGCAGGTCACGATCAGACCTTTCACTGGTCATCAAGTGCCATCTCTCAGAACATCTTCTTGCTGGCAGGGATGGGAGCCATGCCAGGGCATCACCAGATAGTGCCTCCCATGGGCCTCTTCTCACTGGTGGGACATACAAACCCCGCTAGCACATCCTTAGTTGGTGCTGCAGCACAGGTTTTGCTCTGGGGGGGTATTTTGGGGAATACTTTTTTTTCTTTTAAATTTATCATCATTCATTGTAATTTCCTTTCACGGTTACCTGTAAACCGACATGATGTGTCCTACGAATGCCGATATATAAAAAGCTTTAAATACATACATAAATAAATAAATAAATAAATAAATAAATAAATAAATATTCCTCACACTGCTTACGTACGCGGTGGATTACAACCTTTACACACAAAATAATTTATATACACAACATAATACAAAAACAAAAATAATCAAATTGTATCCTAAGACACCTTTTGCCACCCCCAAAACTTTGCTCCCTGAGGCTCATTATAGAACTGCTCCTGGTGGCAGAAGGAAAGCGCAAACAAAAATGTTGGAAACTAAACGTCATAAGCTTGAGTTCAAAACTGGTTTTCAAGCATTAGCAAAATGCAAGATAGTTTGTTTCCTTTCCTGATAGCCATTGATGGTGCTACATAACTGAAGGCTGCTTGGTGCATGTGATCTAATCTAAGTCTGGAAGGAGGAGGAACTATGAGCAGATCCTGTCGAGAACAGCACAGGAGATGAGCCGGCACGTAGGGACTTAGGTGATTGGCCAAATATTGACATTTACTTGTAAACAGCGCTTTAAGAACTAAACATTGGAGCCGATCAATAAGACATGCGGTAAAAAGGGCACTCGTATTGAACACCCATTTTCCTAATGCGCGTACAGCCACCTCTCCTGGGCACCCGATGTTATATTAAAATGAGCTGGTACGGTCAAAAGGACACGCAAGCGATAAATTATGCATCCCTAGCACTCAAAAGCGTCAAGCGCCTAGGAGAAGTGGCTGTTTGCTATGGGCGCTCAATACAATTGCTACGGGCGCTCAATAAAGAATTTAAAGTAATGGATCGATTACAAAAAATAATGTGGAGGAACCAAAGAGAAAAGTATTTTTTAATTTCTCATGAGCCCTTGACTTGCAGGATGACTTAATGCCAGCTCCGGGGCAGGTGTTAAATTTGTTGCAGACTAAACTGTGCATTTGGTACCCAGGGAATTTACTGCATCGGGGGGTAATAGCTAATAGCCTCATCTACATGGAATTACCTGTGATGAGTGCTATCAGCTATGCAGTTGTTTTGGACGTGCTAATTCCTTTGTTGCATCGGGTGTTAGTCTAGTGCAGCCAAAACGCGCATGCAACCGCGCATTAACCTGTGCGCTAAGGCTTAGCGCACTTTATTGCTTCTGCAATTTAAACCTAACTCTATAGGTATAGGCAATCAATCAAGCTCAGTCAAGAGTGGCAGTACAGAATTATACTTTCCACCAAATAAAAGTTTGGCCGCAGTATTTTGAATAAGTTGAAGACACCTGAGCACATAGGTAGTACGCTCATGGTAGACATTAACATTGAATCTGGCAAAAAATGCAAGTAGTAAAACCATCTTTTCACTACAGTGGCTTCCTGGTTTGAACACCACGTAAAAACTGTAATGTGTAGAAGTATGATGTCTGCTGGGTGATGAGTCAGATCTTTGGCCTTTCTATGGACACCTTGCATCCAGAAAACTGCAGGAGAAGTGATGACATTTTGAACGTTTCCACAAGCTTGAATGACTGAGTATTTTAATCACAGCAGTCATGCAAAATGTATCTGCTGTTGCAATACTTGGGTGTTAAGGAGGGGGCAAGAGAAATGATATTAACATCCAAGAGCTGAAGGCTAGATGGATGCTGAAGGAGCTGCCATTCGAGTAAGAAATGTAAGGGCTGCTCACACTTGAATATCAAGAGCCCATAACTTCCTTAATTAATAGAGAATTGTTTGATGGTTGCTGTGTCAATCCAATTGAAAATAAGATTCAACAAACAAGTTCCGAAAGGCGGAATATAAATACATAAAATAATGAATAAATAAGTTGATGGTGATACCATTTTATCATACTAATTTCATAGGTGACTGGCTTTTGAGAGCAGTGCTCCCTTCATCAGGTCAGTGAAGAAACAGCCAGTGATACATTCCAGTACAACTGCACTGTTTCTTCACTGGCCCAATAAACGGAGCACACTGTTAACCTGCATTTGGACACGCGTTTTCCCTTACCCCTTATTCAGTAAGGGGCGGAAAACGCGCGTCCAACCCGCCGAACCTAATAGCACCCTCAACATGCAAATGCATGTTGAGGGCGCTATTAGGTATTCCCGCGCGATTCAGTAAGTAAAATGTGCAGCCAAGCCGCACATTTTACTTTCAGAAATTAGCGCCTACAAAAAGGTAGGCGCTAATTTCTTCGGGCACCGGGAAAGTGCACAGAAAAGCAGTTTTTACCCGACTTACCCGAAGGATAAAAAAAAGTAAAAACTAAATAAAAAAAAATTTGAAGTCAGCCCGCAGCTCGTGGGTCGAAAACCAGACGCTCAATTTTGCCAGCGTCCGGTTTCCGAGCCCGTGGCTGTCAGCGGGCTCGAGAACCGACACCGGCAAAATTGAGCGTCGGCTGTCAAACCCGCCGACAGCCGCCGCTCTGGGCCAAAAGGAGGCGCTAGGGACGCGCTAGTGTCCCTAGCACCTCCTTTTGCCCGTTTCTACCGCCGGGCCTCATTTAAATACTGTATCGCGTGCACAGGCAGTGGCCTGTGCGCGCGCCGGGAGAACGGGCGTTCTCCCGCTCTCCCACGGACTTTACTGAATCAGCCCGAAAGGGAGCTTAGTTCTTGAAAGTAGGTCACAGATAAATTAAGTTCGCCCAATAAAAGGTAACGTCTATAATTTATTGACTCTTATTTCTTAATAGAACTCAAACGCTTGTTATTTTGTTTTTTTAAGCTACTGCCCACATTGGAGTGAAGGGTAGCTGGATGAATCTGACACTATTTTCAAAGCAGAAGAAATTTAAATTTGTGTGTGTTCTTGAGGAGAATTTTATTAGTTTCATTTTCCATGGTATTCTGTTCCTCCCTTCTCTCACTATCTTGCTTGAATAGTGAAAATCTGAGAGAGGCCAAAGTTAGAAGAGATAGCCAAGAGCACCTCACAGCATGGACAGGAGAAGCAGAAGGGGCAGTGTGTTTCTGATGATCTAATGGCAAGAAAAGTCATTTGCAGTGTCATTCCTTTGTACATTTTATTTTATGCCAGTGAGATTCATGTGTTGACTGGTTAGATGAATCACTTGTATTGGCTCAGTGGCTAATAGCTGCAGTGGTGATCATAAACGAGGCCCAGCCGATCGAGGCGTGGGCCTCGTATCTAGGCAGGCATACTAGAGCCAGCCTCGGGGGTAGGGGGTGTGGTTGCCCTTCTCTATACCTTCTCCATCGCAACTATATCTTTTTTGAGATGCGGCGACCAGAATTGTACACAGTATTCAAGGTGCGGTCTCACCATGGAGCGATACAGAGGCATTATGACATTTTCCGTTTTATTCACCATTCCCTTCCTAATAATTCCTAACATTCTGTTTGCTTTTTTGACTGCCGCAGCACACTGATTCAACGATTTCAATGTATTATCCACTATAACGCCTAGATCTCTTTCCTGGGTAGTAGTTCCTAATATGGAACCTAACATCATGTAATTACAGCATGGGTTATTATTCCCTATATGCATCACCTTGCACTTTCCATATTAAATTTCATCTGCCATTTGGATGCCCAATTTTCCAATCTCACAATGTCCTCCTGCAATTTATCACAATCTGCTTATGATTTAACTACTTTGAATAATTTTGTATCATCTGCAAATTTGATTACCTTACTTGTCATATTCCTTTCCAGTTCATTTATAAATATATTGAAAAGCACGGGTCTTAGTACAGATTCCTGAGGCACTCCACTGTTTACCCTTCCACTGAGAAAATTGTCCATTTAATCCTACTCTCTGTTTCCTGTCTTTTAACCAGTTTGTAATTCACGAAAGGACATCGCCACCTATCCCATGACTTTTTACTTTTCTTAGACGCCTTTCATGAGGAACTTTGTCAAATACCTTCTGAAAATCCAAATACACTACATCTATTGTTTACATTTATCTGCATTTTTATTAACCCCTTCAAATAAGTGAAGCAGATTTGTGAGGCAAGACTTGCCTTGGGTAAAGCCATGCTGACATTTTTCCATTAAACCATGTCTTTCTATATGTTCTGTGATTTTGATCTTTAGAACACTTTCCACTATTTTTCCTGGCACTGAAGTCAGACTAATTGGTCTGTAGTTTCCTGGATCACCCCTAGAGCCCTTTTTAAATATTGGGGTTACATTAACTACCCTCCATGGATGATTTTAATGATAGGTTACAAATTTTAATTAATAGATCTGAAATTTCATTTTTTAGTTCCTTCAGAATCCTTCAGAATCCGGTCCAGGTGATTTACTACTCTTCATTTTGTCAATCAGGCCTACCACATCTTCTAGGTTCACTGTGATTTGGGTCAGTTCATCTGAATCATTACCCATGAAAACCTTGTCCGGACCGGGTATCTCCCCAACATCCTCTTCAGTAAACACCAAAGCAAAGAAATCATTTAATCTTTCCGCGATGGCCTTATCTTCTCTAAGTGCCCCTTTAACCCCTCAATCATCTAATGGTCCAACTGACTCCCTCGCAGGCTTTCTGCTTCGAAATTATTTTTTAAAGTTTTTTACTGTGAGGTTTTGCCTCTACAGCCAACTTCTTTTCAAATGTTTTCTTAGCCTGTCTTATCAATGTCTTACATTTAACTTGCCAACACTTATGCTTTATCCTATTTTCTTCTGTTGGATCCTTCTGCCAATTTTTGAATGAAGATCTTTTGACTAAAATAGCCTCTTTCACCTCAGCTTTTAACCATGCACACCACAGGGCTAAGGGGATGCCACTGGAAGGGGGTGCAGGTTTTGTCACAGCCTTAGTCTTAGCAGTGGGCCCTCACCGGTACAGAGGGTGAAATTTAGGTGTTTCAGGGAGATGTCGATAGTGACAACTTGTCAGCCTGTTAATAGGTGGGGGCTGTGGACAAGCTGTTATGGGAAGCCTGATTTAAAAGGATCCAAGATGGGTTGGTCTAAGTAGGCCAAACGGAGGCCTGATAAAATATGTGGTAGAGTGATACAGGCTGGGTTAGGTGGCCAGTCTGGGGAAGACAAATGTAGGCCGGATCAAAAGAAATAAGTAAGGTCTGCAGAGGCTGCTAGAGGTAGACGAGCTAGTGATGCACTGCATGGAGTGACAGTCACTTCAGGCTCGCCTAGGCTGCATTCATGGAGCAAGATGCCAACGGAGAATAGCTTCATGGTGTGGAAGTTTGGAGGGCTGCCACCTCACCTGGGTGGGCGGTGTAGTAAAGGTATTGCTGACAGGGTGCAGGAGAGAGGGTATAGGATAGTCTGTGCTACAAGTTTTAAGGTTAAGCAACCAATTATGTTAGGTTTACAGGATGCTTTCATTATGTTTTGCAAATGTTATGTTTACATTGAATTGTATGGCTATGGCTGTTTCATCCACTCAACAGAGGACAGTTGAGATAGGTTTGCATCATTGTTATGAATGGGAGAGGGGGATTTACAAGAAATTACGACATGCCTCAGTTATGGAAGTGAGTATGCTGGCAGCCATGTCTCAGACAAACTGGAACTATTATGAATGTACCAGAGCAAAAGCGTTTAGGCATTATCATTTACCTTTCCACTGCCTCCAGCATTGTGGTAAGTGAGTAATCGGATCTGTATTCTAATAGAAGTACTTTGTTTGTTGCATTAATTAATGGAGTAAAAGTTTGTTAACATATTGGTTCCAGAAAACACCTGAGACTTTGGAGGAAAGGATTTTGTTTTGTTTTTTTGTCTTTGTATGTTTGCTTTCAAAGGCTTCTGAAGAAGGGACCCATGCCATAAAAAAAATACAATATGTCTAAAAGCATTTGGTTGATCCAATAAAAGATACCACAACCTCCAAAAAAAAAAAATCAAAATTTTAAATTATGAAAAATTACTGTGCTTAAAAATATAGATGAATGGCTTCCTGTTGCAGATAAAGTATCATGGTGGCTGTGTTAGACCACTTGGATATGTAGAAATAAAGGTCATTAAATAAGTTATATGTGATAGCTTTTGATTGGACTAAGTTAATACAGTCAGGCTAAATGCAGTGGAAAAGTTATGATTATACATGAGTTAACTTCGGCATAGTTAGCTTTTTTTGAATAACAAACAATCAGCCTGCAATGCTATTTTTACCAAGTTCTGAGTCAGTGAGCTGCTTTGCATGGCATTGCATCACAGCAGCTCATTAACTCAGAAATTTTGTAACCTTACATGTATAAGCTTACTACGTGTGAGGGGGCTATTTTGTGAGAGTTTTTACAGACTGGGACCTGGGGACACAAAAAACCTGAAATGCCAGATTTTCGGGGTGTTTCACACTATTCACGTGTATATACATAGATCCCAGTCTAAAAAAAACCTTTCCACTTTACTGCATGGGCCTCATTGTATTTAAACAAATGTAATAAGTTAATCCAATAAAGTATTGTCTAAAATGTTTTTTGTTAATTTTTATAATCCTGATGCTGCAAACCGTGTTCACTTTATATATATGTTTTAAGTGAGAAGGAATGGCCCGAAAAGGAGTATGGTTATCAGTTATTTTTAAGGATTAAATACTGACCTATGTATGTTTCTGATTATCTTTTGATAAAAGCAACAAATGAGATTAGAAAAGATTGTACAGAATACGGCAAGCTTTGTATTTGTGTATGGAATAGTTTGAATCATTTTTCGTTTCCATGTTGGTTGGGGGTGGTGTAGATGGATTATATAATGGAAATAGGCTTAATCCTTGTATCACATGTCGGGGACTTGACAATGAAACTGACTGAAACAAAATCTTTGTTCAAATATTTAACAAGGCCAGGACAGCAAATGCCATTTTTTGCAATTCTGAAAATGCATGTGATTTTCTTTTCTTTTTTTTTTTATGTTGTAAGACTGAAATTTATAGTTGTTTGCACCTTCTGCCCATAAAATGTTTTTTGGGTTTTTTTTTTTGGGGGGGGGGGGGGGTTTACAGAAAAAGCAAAGTGTGTGTGTTTTGTTCAGGATACATGCAATTTCTCTGCAGTATTTACATGTTTGAAATGTTTCATCTCATTCCCTCCCTTCTTATCTTGCTGTTCAGCAGTGGATTCCCATTGCTTCTTCCATCTTCTGCCTATGTCTCTCGTGTTTCTTCTCGATAGCTGTCATATTGTGCCCATTTTAATTGTAATTATTTCACTGTTTCTTTCTTGTCAATGGTTCATGCCATTTTTGTATCTAATCACTGACTGGAAGGATAGGAGTCTGGCCTGGGCTATATTCGCTTAGCTCATTATCAACCACTAATGTTCATTAGAAGGTTCTATAGAATTTCAGCTCATGGTCAGCAGCTCTATTGCTGTATGCATGTTGTAGGATAAAACAAAAGTCTATTGGTGTACAACTTGCTCAAAACATCTTTAAAGATATACATCCTTTTGAAACACAAAATTAAGCCCAGAAACATCATTATTACTTTAAATTCCAGATATTTTGTATAGATAACTTCAACCCATACTATGATCAATCACAAGATTTGTTTCAAGCTTGCACTAAGAAAATTAGGGATTCCAAAATCTCTTTAGTTTTGAAACTTGCAATACTTCCCATATTCATTCACACAATTTGCAGTTCAAAAAAAAAAAATCTGACTATATTGATTATTGTCACAGGTCAAGCAGGATGGTAGTCCTCACATATGGGTGACATCACAGGATGAAGCCCAATCACGGAACATTTTTGTCAAAGTTTCTAGAACTTTGACTGGCACCTACTGGGCATGCCCAGGATGGCACTAACCCTGCAACCAGCAGGGGTCCCCCTTCAGTCTTCTTTTTTCCATGCAGCAGTAGCCATGCGGCTTAAGGAGCTCCACAGAGATTCCTGACAGGAATTTTCCTCATGGAATTACTATACAACTTTCTACCCCACAGGGGTCCCCCGCTTTCATTTTTATGTCCACGGTGGTCCGGTAAGTTTTTTACCCGATTCCGGTCGATTCCCGTCAAGTTTGGTCTTCGACAGCACCGCGGCTAAATTTTTTCACAGGCCATGGCGTTGGGGTTCTGTCGATGCCCGGACTGCGAAGGGTGACCAGGAAGGTGGAGGATCTTCATCGGATGACGTACGAGGAGAGATTGAAGAATCTAAATATGTACACCCTGGAGGAAAGGAGGAGCAGAGGTGATATGATACAGACTTTCAGATACTTGAAAGGTTTTAATGATCCAAAAACAACGACAAACCTCTTCCGTAGGAAAATAATCAGCAGAACCAGGGGTCACGATTTGAGGCTCCAGGGAGGAAGATTCAGAACCAATGTCAGGAAGTATTTCTTCACGGAGAGGGTGGTGGATGCCTGGAATGCCCTTCCGGAGGAAGTGGTGAAGACCAGAACTGTGAAAGACTTCAAAGGGGCGTGGGATAAACACTGCGGATCCATAAAGTCAAGAGGCCGCCAATGAAGAGTGGGTGACTCGCCAGAATGATGGCTATTGACACAATACCCTTATTAAATAAACATACACATGCTTACTGTGACTCCTACATCGCTCTAAGCTTCAACAGCAAGAGGTAATGGAAAAAAGGATTTGCACTCACAAAGAGGGGAGTAGCTGGCTTGTTACGGCGGTTACTACCCCAAACCAAATATGCCTGATACTTCACTTTCAATGCATATACAGCATAGCTCTCTGCTTCAATGACAGGGGAGAAGAATAACTGATACTTCACACATCCAGCAGAGCTCTCTGCTACAACGGCAAGGGAGAAGAAAAAGGGTTCGCACTCAAAAAGCGGGGAGTAGCTGGCTTGTTACGGCGGTTACTACCCCAAACCAAATGTGCCTGATACTTCACTTTCCATGCATATCCAGCATGGTTCTCTGCTTCATCGGCATGGGAGAAAGACTGATACATCACGCATTTCCAGCATAGCTCTCTGCTTCAACGGCAGGGGAAAAACCAAAAACAAAAACAAAAAACTGATGCTTCACGCATATCCTGCATAGCTTCAACGACAGGGGTGAAGAAAAAAAGGATTCGCAATCACAAAGCGAGGAGTAGCTGGCTTGTTACGGCGGTTACTACCCCAAACCAAATGTGCCTGATACTTCACTTTCAATGCATATCCAGCATGGCTCTCTGCTTCAACGGCAGGGGAGAAGAAAAAAAAACAAACCAACAAGGGCTGTACAACATAGTCTAGGTAAAACAAATAAGCATGGGTGTAGCTTGCTTATCGCGACGGTTACTGCCCCTACTACCCCTAACTAATCAAGCTAGATATTTTACTTGGATGCAGCTCCATCACTGCTCTCTACATTAATGGTGGGGGTGGAAGGGGAATAGAACAAGGAGCTAAGAGAAACAGATAAGAATGAGAGAAAAAATGTGTGAGGCTTGCTGGGCAGACTGGATGAGCCATTCGGTCTTCTTCTGCCGTCATTTCTATGTTTCTATATGTTTCTATGCACCCGCATAATGTCCATTACTGACCCTCACCAGGTATGTGTAATGTGTCTGGGTAGCGAGCAT
Source organism: Rhinatrema bivittatum (assembly GCF_901001135.1). Classification (NCBI taxonomy): domain Eukaryota; kingdom Metazoa; phylum Chordata; class Amphibia; order Gymnophiona; family Rhinatrematidae; genus Rhinatrema; species Rhinatrema bivittatum. The sequence goes on from NC_042621.1 coordinate 267,826,703, forward strand.
GATGTCCTTACTTGCACCAAATGTGCCCTTATGACACCTAAAGGTCACAAGGCTAGAATGGAGAAAATGGAACTTCTCTTTCTCTCAAAAACCCCGACGCCATCCATAACATCGATGTCGTCTGAACCGACACCGTCTATGTCGCACCATCATCGGGCACTGGCCGGTGTCCGACCAGCATCGACGACTCCACGGCCATCGACACCCTCTGTTCCCCCTCATGAAAAGGACAGAGGTGACCATCGAGAAAAGCATAGGCATTGACATCACAGGTCTCAGACCGTCGACACAGGCCAGGCCTCGATGTCGTCATCGTCTGAACCGCCGTTGAAGAAAGCCCGTCCAGAAAAGGCACCGTCCCTATCTGGTTCAGGGTCACTGAGGCAACTTTCACCAGGACTGGTGATAGGAGCCATGATTCCACCTCCAACGGTGGTCCATCCGGCTAGGCCTCTGCCTTCTCCTCCTCCGGCATCGGGGCTCCAGGTTTCCGGGAGGAACTGGATCAGATGATTCAGGAGGCTATCAGCAAAGCGATGCAGGGCTTCAAGGTTCCATCGACGTAAATACCGGTACCGATGCCTGCACCAGTAGCCGATCCCATTCCAGTAGAGCTAGCACCGTTACTCATGAGAATGGAAGCGCTGATCGCTGATTTTCCTCAGAGGGATCCGACGACTCCAGTGGACCCGGTGCCTTCCTCTCCGATTCCTCTTTCATAGGCAGACGAAGGAGAAACACCGTTCCTTCCGCCATCGGGAGTGCTTCCGATGCCTAGATCATCAGTTTCACCAATTGCATCTTTGTTTCCATCGGTGCCACCATCCCGTCCATCAATGCCTTCGGTGACACCATCGGTGACACCATCAATGCCCTTGGTGCCTCGCCCGGGACCTTCAGGTGTACCAATTTTTCGTCCCTCTAAGGACCCTGGGGGTGCTGGAGATGATCCCTACGATATCTGGACTGACGATTCATCCCAGGATACTGATGACTTGCCATCGCCACCCTCTCCTGCTGAAAGCAGGAAGCGTTCTCCGCCAGAGGACTTGTCCTTTATTAATTTTGTGAAGGAAATGGCTGAAGTGGTTCCTTTTCAACTTCAGACAGAACAAGAGGATAGACATCAGATGATGGAGCTTCTTCAATTTTTAGATGCTCCTAAAGATCTAACATCTATTCCCATCCATGATGTCCTCCTGGATCTTCTCAAAAGGAATTGGAAACATCCTGGTTCTGTGGCACCAGTCAATTGGAAAGCTGACACTACATACCTAGTCCAGTCAAGTCCTGGTTTCGAGAAGTCCCAATTGCGCCACCATTCAGTGGTTGTTGAGTCAGGCCAAAAGAAAGCCTGAAGAGCCAAGCCTCATTCTTCCTATCCTCCAGGAAAGGAACAAAAATTCCTGGATGCTATAGGTCATCATATCTTTAAAGGGGCTATGCTTATATCCCGCATCGCCTCTAATCAACTTTATATGGCCCAGTACAACAGGGTCCTCTTTAAACAAATACAGGACTTTGCTGAGTCCCTATCTCAACAGTCTCAAGACCAATTACACGCCCTAGCTCAAAAGGGTTTAGAAGCGGGCAAGCATGAGATAATATCTGCTTATGACATTTTTGACACCGCTTCCAGGGTTTCAGCAACAGCCATTTCTGCAAGGCGATGGGCCTGGCTAAAGTCGTCCGACCTACGGCCTGCCTTGCACTGGAGATAATCTTTTTGGTGAGCAAATACAAAAGACAGAGGCGCCAACTCAAGGATCACCATGAGACTCTTTGCCAACTCTCCTTGCTACCTCCTGAATATCCTGCTAAGCAAACATTCAGAAAGGAGCCCAAGAAATCCTTTTACCGCCAAAGGAAATCTTATCCTCCTCCGTCCAAAGGGTGCTCTACTAAGCCTTATCAGAAAGGCCAGTCCAGGCAACCTCGCAGGCAAAAGCCGCAAACAACTCCTCAACCAGGTCCAGCATCTGGTTTTTGACTTTTTCCTAGCGAGCAGCATTCAGACTCCACTAAACCATGTACCAGTGGGAGGCCGATTGTGCCACTTCAGCCACATCTGGCACTCAGTCACCACAGACCAGTGGGTGCTCACATAATAACTCAAGGATATCATCTCAACTTTCTTGCCGTTCCACCGGACTCCCCACCTCGACTGACATGAGGAACATCAGACCATTCACCACTCCTGAAACAGGAGATTTCCCTCCTCCTCCAGTCCAGAGCGATAGAACCAGTGCCCTATTCCCAACAGGACCTCGGATTCTAATCTCGGTATTTTCTAATCCCATAAAAGTCAGGTGGCTTACGCCCGATACTAGATCTTCGGGCCTTAAACAAGTTCCTCCAAAGAGAAAAGTTCAAGATGGTGACCTTGGGTTCCCTCCTCCCCTTCTACAAAGGGGAGACTGGCTCTGCTCTCTAGACCTCCAGGACGCTTACACACATATCGCAATAACTCCGTCTCATCGGAGATTTCTGCGTTTTCTCGTAGGCCCAAAGCACTACCAATATCGAGTACTACCATTCGGCCTAGCCTCTGCTCCACGAGTCTTCACCAAATGCCTCGTTGTAGTAGCAGCATTCCTCAGAACTCAAGGTGTCCACGTCTACCCCTATCTTGACGATTGGTTGATCAGGGCTCCCACACAGCAAGCTGTTTTGACATCCCTACGTCTCACTTTGCACACCCTGATCTCTCTGGGATTTCTCATCAATTATCCAAAGTCCATCTTGGTCCCATCGCTAACCCTGTCGTTCATAGGAGCAGACTTGGACACCCTCAAGGCAAAGGCATTTCTTCCTCGAGAACGAGCTCTCATCTCCTCTCTTGCCCATCAGCTGCAGTCTCGACAGAGCTCCACTGCACGTCACGTTCTGGTCTTGCTAGGACACATGGTGTCCTCAGTACACGTCACTCCCATGGCTCGGCTCGCCATGAGGATCCTACAGTGGACTCTAAGGTCACAGTGGATTCAGTCATCTCAACCTCTATCAGCTTCAGGAGGAATAGCCTAGTGGTTAGAGAAGTGACCTATGAACCAGGAGACCAGGGTTCAAGTCCTGCTGTTGCTCTTTGTGACCTTGGGCAAGTCACTTTACTCTCCATTGCCTCAGATACAAAAAACTTAGATTGTAAGCCCTCTGGGGATAGAGAAATACCTACAGTACCTGAATGTAAACCGGTGTGATATCTCGATTGAGATCGAATGTCGGTATATAAAAATAATAAATAACCAACCCACTTCGTCTATCTCTAGCTTGGTGGAGGAATCAGGCCAATCTCCTTCAAGGCCTGCCTTTTCAAGCTCCAGACCCTCAAATAACCCTTACAACAGATGCCTCCAACATCGGTTGGGGGCACATATTGCCAATTTACAAACAGGAAGCCAAACACCAGATCAATTTCCTGGAGCTACGAGCAATCAGATATGCTCTCAGAGTATTTCAGGATCGCCTCTCCAACCAGGTCATCCTGATTCAAACGGACAACCAGGTGGCCATGTGGTACATCAACAAGCAAGGAGGAACAGGCTCCTGCCTCCTGTGTCAGGAGGCTGCGGAGATATGGGGGGAGGCCCTCTCCCACTCGATGTACCTCAGGGCCATCTAGTTGCCGGGAGTGGACAATGTGTTGGCAGACAAGCTGAGTCGCACCTTTCGACCACACGAGTGGTCTCTCAACAGCAGAGTAGCGGACTCGATATTCCAACGTTGGGGTTACCCTCACATAGACCTCTTTGCGTCACCTCAAAACCGCACAGTAGAGAACTATTGCTCTCTCATTCGCAGCCAACACTCACAGCCAAGAGATGCGTTCTCTCTCTCATGGGCCACTGTTCTCCTCTATGCATTCCCTCCACTTCCACTTCTCTCGAAGACTCTCGTGAAGCTACGTCAGGACGGGGGAAGCATGATCCTGATCGCACCTCACTGGCCACGTCAAGTGTGGTTTCCGATTCTTCAGGACCTCTCCATTCGCAGGCACATTCCCCTGGGGAAGGACCCTTCTGATCTCGCAGAACAACAGGTGCCTATGCCACCCCAATCTTCAGGCCTTATCCCTGACGGCCTGGATGTTGAAAGGTTAATCCTGCAGCCTCTCAACCTTTCGGAGCCAGTTTCCCGTGTCCTGATTGCTTCACGGAAGCCTTCCACGAGAAAATCTTATCTTTACAAATGGAACAGGTTTAAGTCATGGTGTTCTTCTTAATCCCTTGATCCCTTTACCTGTTCTACCATGAAGTTTCTAGACTATCTCTGGCACTTGTCAGAATCAGGTCTAAAAACTTTCTCCATCAGAATGCATGTCAGTGCGGTGGCTGCCTTTCATAAAGGTGTCGGGGACATTCCTATTTCGGTACAACCCCTTGTAACACGTTTTCTGAAAGGCTTGCTTCACCTCAAGCCTCCACTGCATCCTCAGGCCCCTTCTTGGGACCTCAATCTGGTTTTGGGTCAGCTCATGAAACCACCTTTCGAGCCTCTCCAATCCTGTCATCTTCGCTTTCTCACATGGAAAGTGTTATTCCTTTTGGCAATAACATCTGCTCGCAAAGTTAGTGAGTTACAGGCCCTAGTTACCTATCCGCCTTTCACTAAACTTCTGCAGGACCGGGCGGTACTCCGCACTCACCCTAAGTTCTTGCCTAAGGTAGTATCGGAGTTTCACATTAATCAATTCATCTTACTACCCACCTTCTTTCCCAGGCCCCATTCCAATCCAGGAGAGCAGGCTCTGCATACCCTCGACTGCAAACGGGCTCTAGCATTCTACCTAGATCGTACAGCTGCCCACAGGCAAAGTACTTAATTGTTTATTTCCTTTGCTTCCATCAGATTGGGTCAACCTGTGGGTAAGCATACTCTCTCCTCCTGGCTAGCGGACTGCATATCTTTTTGCTTATCAGGAAGCAGGCATTCCACTTCAGGACCGTGTTAAAGCACATTCGGTCAGGGCCATGGCAACTTCTATAGCGCACCTTCGCTCGGTGCCGCTTCCTGATATTTGCAGGGCTGCTACCTGGAGTTCTCTCCATACCTTTACAGCCCATTATTTTCTAGTTAAGGCCGGAAGACAAGATTCCATCTTTTTGCCAATCTGTCTTGCGCAACCTTTTTACAACTTGATGTACCAACACCCTTCCGCCTGCCCGTTAGGGTTCAGGATGCCCTCTACCAAATTCCACCCCAGTTGTTGTGCCTGTTGCACGTCTTTGGGTACATTTGGTGCATATTCGGGCATCCTCAGCTCGGTACTCACCCATATGTGAGGACTACCATCCTGCTTGACCTGTGAGAAAGCAAAATGTTGCTTACCTGTAACAGGTGTTCTCACAGGTCAGCAGGATGTTAGTCCTCACGAAACCCGCCTGCCACCTGCGGTGTTGGGTTTGTTATGTTTTCTTATTTTTATTTTTGGCACTTACTTTAGCTTTCAAACAAGACTGAAGGGGAACCCCTGCTGGTTACAGGGTTAGTGCTATCCTGGGCATGCCCAGTAGTGCCAGTCAAAGCTCTAGAAACTTTGACAAAAGTGTTCCGTGATTGGGCTCCATCCTGTGATGTCACCCAAATGTGAGGACTAACATCCTGCTGACCTGTGAGAACACCTGTTACAGGTAAGCAACATTTTGCATATCCCTGTTGCTACCATGTTTTCCAGATCAGAAGTGACTGGATTTTGGCATCCTCGGGTAGTTAGCAGCAGCCATTTTGGCTGTAAGTTGTGTCTTTTATCCTTTATGTATCATCCGACAAACGTAATAATCCTCCATTGGAATACTTATTACTGGTGACAATGCAACAAGAGTTGAGACTACAGCTTGATATTTATCACATAAATTGGCAGTATGTTAGGAGAAATTAGTGAGAGTCCTTGTACTAACTAAATGGTGAAAACATAAACAATCATTCTGATTTTAAAGAGATACTCTTGCTACCAAAAATCACAGGACATATAGAGGTCCATATTCAAAAGCATTTAGCCTGCTAACCAGGAAGATAGCCGATTAAATGAATATTTGGGCACATATCCAGCTAAAGTTTAGCTGGCTAATAAGCTAGGAGGCTAGAATTTAGCTGGATACATTAGGGGCATTCTGCCGCAGAACTGGAAGGAGGTGAGTTAGCCGGCTAAGTTAACTGGCTAACCTTAATATTCAGAGTTATCCAGATGACTTACACCTGCTTTATTTGTGGGTATGTTTTTCAGTGAAATTCCATACATACGCATATGTGTATATATGCAAACTCCTCCTCTATTGGCATGCCTTCTCTGTGCATAACACTGCACATGCGGTGACACTGGGACAGTAACTTTTAAACTGGCATGCAGGTGCACATTTGCACCTGTGCATCGGCCCACGCCCAGGGATGTGGCTATTTTATAACTTGTGCACGTGTATGTGTTCAAGTTATAAAATAGCCTGGCCGCGCACACACGCGCTCCTCCTAATTTTAAGTGGGCGCTTGCATGAGCGCACAAATCCCGCTTCTATCGCATAAGTTGAGGGATTTTAAAAGGGGCGCCTGCCTACACCATTTCCAGTTTACCAGTTCATCCATCAGTTCGCCCAGTTAACAACTAGGTCCTCCTACTCCCCTGGTTTGATAGCCTACACTTCCCCCAGTTACCCCAGACCCTTTAAATCCCTCAGAAATGGCTTGATCCTTTCATTTTACAGAAGTAAATTTACCCGGCTAGGGACCTTGGTGCAATAAGTATTTATGCGCAGATCTCTTGGCCAGGCCTAAAACGGCCTTGCCCCTCCCAGACCATGGCCACACCACACCCCTTTTTGGAAACCTTTGAGATGTGCGCGCCGCGGCATTTGCACGCGTATATGGGCGCTTTTTAAAATATGGTCGGCGTGCACAAGCCCGACTTCTTCGCTCGTCTCCTAATTTCAGCGCGTGTCAGGCTTTTAAAATTCACCTTTAAGCTTTCACTTTGCATATAGGATAGGCAATTTTGTGGGTTAAACACTGCTTTTTGGGGGATTTTTAAATAAATGTCTTTATTAAATTTTAGCGTATAAAGATACCAAAAACGGGCAAAGACTGACAATTTACATCACCTCCGACATACCAAACCTAACTCTAAATTCCCCCCCCACCCTCCAATCCCCTTACCCCATGAGCTTCAGAAGGTAGGAGCAGGGACATCAACCCTAAATAGGGACAACTAAATTGTTAGCTTGCAGATATCACAGAGGTATCTGAGGAAGTGACATGAGCACATCTCCCCTGGAAAGAAACCGGTAGTTGCTTAATAAATGAGTCCCATATCCTGGGAAAAGCAGATCTGTTTCCTCTCAAAACCGTAGTCCAGGTCCGGTATTCTAGATTCAAAAGTTCCAGCATTGCCACGAACCAAAAAAATCAAGCGTGGGTGCATCTCTCTGGATCCATTTGTGTAAGATACATTTCTGAGCAATGCAAGTCCCACACTGCTTAGCCACAGAAATGCCTTTGAAAATTGCCCTCCTGGATTCCGAACTAATTAGAGCCTTTTAATTAGGGGGAGAGTTCCCGCAGCAGCAGACAATAACAATACTGACTGTTGCATGTCCTGATCTAAATGGGAGACCATCTAATGAAAAGTTAGAGTTTGCTATGAATGGAACTATTAAATAATTATACTTATCATAAATAGGTAATGGAATTACAAAAAAAATGTAAGTAAATCCACATTTTTCTAAAGTGACCTGCCTTCAGCGCAGTTTTGCCAGTTTGTCACTTACCCTTTAAATCTGGCTGCCAATTGGTTGATGGAAATTTAATGTTGTAGATTTTTTAATAGCTTTTTAGTGGTGAGATCACTGAATTGTTTGGGTTAAGGGGGAACAGGTTGTAGGTAGCAGATGACCTAGGCTTCATAAGAGAGCAGTTTTTCATGGAATTTGCCTGTGCAATCAAGTGGTTATCCAGATAAATTCTCCAGGCTGAAAACTGCCCTGCCCTCAGCGGGAAAGAGTTTATGCACCGTTTTGTACTTTTGTCTGTGGGAAATAAGGGAAGAGGGTTTTAGTGGGGGGAGGGACAAAACTACTCCAGGGGAAGATTCCCTTTGAAAATGAGCTTGCATTACCCCCAGACCTGAAATCCCCCCCCCCCCCGGGTTTGAAAACTGCCCTCACAGTGCACCGGGAAGGCACTTTTGCTGCTTTCATTCCCCAATCTCTTGTAAGGGTCCATTACAGGGTAGCAGAGGGCTGTTTTCCGCTGAATAAGATTCAGCAGAGCTGAAAGACTGCAAATCTTAGCCAGCCTGCCGCCTCTAAATGTTTGCCACCCTAGGCACAGGCATAATGGGTGCCTGTTGACAAATCCAGGGCTGACAGGGCATAAATGTAGTGGAGACAGATACATCATTGCCTTTAAATCGAGAGACACTGTAAGAGCCATCCATGCCTGTCTGGCAGTTTACTTCCTTACTCTTAGGATTATTCCCTGAGCACAACTCATGAAAAAAAAAGAAATGGATTTCAAGTCCCATATAAAATGTCATAAAATATGTAAAATAAACCTGTAAAAGATGTGAGTTGATTTCCATCAGTTTCTTCACATTTTGGCCAGCGTTTTCAGACGTTGTTACTAAGATGCTTAACAAAGTAAAGTAATAATTTAACCATCTTTGTTTTGGTCAGTAGAACATTATATATTGGGTTTATTAACATTTCAACTATTAAGTGCATTCCCAAGAATGGCAATATTTGAACGAAACTGCACACTGGCACCACTAAACCTTTGACACTGTCCCACACAGGAGGCTCACAAATAAAGTGAGTGGCCTAGCCATGGGATCTAAGATGGTGGCTGGGATTAGAAACCGGTTGAGGGATAGATGGCGAGTGCGTGGTAGTAAATGGATTTCATGCTGAAGAAAGGAAGGCGATGCATGGAGTGCCTTAGGGACTGGTCCTAGGACCGATTCTGGTTTTGTTTTGTTTTTTTGCAAGCGATATCGTGGGGGAACTGAGAGGAAACATTTATTTTGTTGCAGATAACGCTAAGATCCGCAACAGTGTGGACGTGCCAGAGGGGGCAGATGATTATAAGACGTCATCTAAGAATGCTCAAGGAGTGACTGACTCCTTGGCAGCTGAGTTTCAGCACAGCAAATCCAGAGTTGTACATTTAAGGTGAAGAAATCCAAGGGAGCATTACACAATGAGAACTGATAAGATATTGATGTCCATAGAGCAGGAAAGAGACTTCTGGATGACTATACCCAATGATTTCAATATAATAAAACAGTGTGACAAAAGTGGTAACTAGAGCCAGAGGGATGCTAGTGTGCATAGGGAGAGCCATAACTAGTAGATAAGAGGAAGCATTCACATCCTTGTACAGATCATAGGCGAGACCTTGCATCCAGTTCTGAAGGCTGAAAAGATGAAAACAGGTTATGGGCATTCCAAAGAAGAGCTACCAAAAGGGTTTGCACCAAAAGACATGGTAGGAAACTTAAAAATCTAAATATGTATACCCTGGAGGTGAGGAGAGACTGGGGAGATATTCCTATACAGTGGTTCTCAACCTTTTCCCCATCGTGACACACCTGACAGATCACGCTCTCACGTGTGACACGCTGCTCATTACAATTCACGGCAGAAATAAAAAATAAAGGTTCGGTATTATTTTTACTGTTAAGAATGACACAAGGGAAAGACAAGTACTCTGAACAGAAATTGCATAAATAGTAAATATCCCATATCAAAACAGCACCAATTTCCAGCACTCAAACAGTAACCACCTTACCTAAGAAAAGGCAACACTGAAAATATTACACCAGACCTTAAGACATCTCCTATTAGGAAAATGGACCAAGTCAAGCTGCTATAGAGCCCTACAAAGAAATTACACGCCAGCAGAAAACCTCACCTGAGTCACATGTGCAGAACCTCACCTAACAAAGAATAGGAAAACTTTAATGCATAAATAGAAACATGCAGACAAAAACTGAATTGGCAACCGCAACAAGCCAGAGAGACTGTATGCAGTGTAACAAAGGAAAACGAGAAACATTACCAGTCCTCAAAACAAATCAAGAAATATAAAATCAGTAGCAGTAAAACCATAATAATAAAAAGATCAGACTATTTTGAAACGGCTGATGAATGGAATATCCAATAATTAAAAACTCATATCAAAAATTTCTAGATACCAATAAAATATTTCAAAATAGGAGACACAATGGCTCAATAATGAAAATGAATAAGGATAAAAAAATGCTTTGCTCTGCATACCTGGGAACATTTGATATCCAGGTGCCCTGAGATAGTTTTGAATTCGCAGGAGGAGGGATGGTTTGCTTGCAACTTTCTCCTCTCTCTGTCACACACAAGCTCTCTCTCTCACACTGGCTCTCAATCACACACTTATACACATGCTCTCTCTTTCTCACTTACATAGGCTCTCAATCACACATTTACACATATGCTGTCTATCTTTTCACACTTACATACATACAGGCTTTCAATCATATTCTTACATGCATGCTGTCTCTCTTACACACATAGACTCTCATTCACACACTTACACACATGCTCTCTCTTTCTCCCACTTACACACAAGCTCTCAATCACATACTCACATGCTATCTCACCTACGCCAGCTCTCAATCACATACAGACACACATGGTCTCTCACTTATACACACAGCTCTTAGTCATACATACACATGATCTCTCTCACTTACACATACAGGTTCTTAATCATACACTTACATTCATGCTATCTCTCTCACACACAAAGGATCTCAATCACACACACATACTCTTTCACACAAACAGGCTTTCAATCACACACTTACATACATGCTGGAGTGGAATGTCCTCCTGGAGAAGGTGGTGGAGGCAAAACTGAAAATTGAAAATAAACAGTTTAAACAAAAAAAATGGCACAGGATAAGCAGAGAGGATCCTTACATTCAAGAAAAGTGAAGAAATTGCAGAAGCATGACGTAGCAAAATGAGTTTAAAGATCCCTACTTGATCGATTCAACAATAAGTGTGGAGACTGCCAGAATCAATGAAAAGTGAGTAATATGAAGTCCTAGCAGAAATGCAGGTAACTAAACAGCTGGCTGTGTCTGACAGGATAGAAGATTACTAATATCTAGAAGTCCTAGCAGAAATGCAGGCACTTGTGTGTCCAGGTCTGTTTGGCAGGCTATGCAGGGAACCTAGGAAAGTGTTTCCTAACCTTATCAAGCCCAAGGCACACCTGCATTAATAAAAATGTTGTGTGGCACATCAACATCCACAGGCATGCAGCGCAGACACGAAGAGGACTCATGTGCTCAGAAGAAGAGCTGAAAGTCCCACCAGTCTCTCCTTCAAATTTTAAAATGGAAAGAGAAGGCAGAGGCACACATGAACTCATCACCATTGGCCAAGTTCTTCTATATACAATTGCAGGAGAAGGGAGACGTTGCTGAGATGTAGGCAGTCGGCTCAGCTAGTTACCGTGGCTGCTGCATGTGGCTGCCAGAGCCCCCAGAATGAGTCTCATCCAGTGCTCAGTGCATGCCCTCCTCGCTGCACTCAGCCTGGGGATAAGACAGAGGATTCAAAAGAGGAAGCTCGGAAGGGGAAAGACAAGGAGGTGTTGTGTGCATATAGTCGGGCCAATGCAATATCGGCGCACGTTAAAGGGGCGCTCATGATTGAGCGTCCGATCCATCTCTCCGGGTGCCCGATGCAATATGCAAATGGGCTGCCGCAGTAAAAGGGAGGTGCCAGGGGAAATTGCACGCCCCTAGCGCCTCTTTGGCAGCGGGCGCCCGGGAGAGGTGGCTGTCAGTCATTTAGGGAAATGGATGCCTAATTTTATAGAATCCGTTTCCCTAACCTGACCACCAGCACACTTTTTTTGTGAGGGGGACATTTCTATCTTTTATTTTTCCTCCAGCTTAATATCACCACTTTTTGGGCTCCTCAAGACTTAACGTCAGCTCCAGAGCTGGCATTAATTTTTGAGAGTAAAAATGTGCACCGAAGGCATACTTTGTTTTTTGCATTGAGGGGGAATCGACAATAATCTCATCAACATGCATTTCTATGCGATGAGCGCTATTACCTGCGCATGTGTTTTGGACGCGCTAACCCCCATTTTGCCTCGGGGGATAGAGACACATGTTAACCATGTGCTGCAGCCAGTGCACGGTATAGCATCATCCCGTGTGTGCGTCAAACAAAGCAGAGCCCAGCTATCCATGCCCTGCCTGCTGCCCATTAATTACCACATTCTGGGTTCATGCTGTAGCTAGGAAGAGGAGGCATGCATGGATTACACATGGTCTCAGAAAGGAGCTCCTACATGTTCAAGAGCCACCGCTGGTAACTCTTGTTGCTGTGAGGTGCTGAGAGCTGCACCCAATTGCTGGTCTGCATCTGAGCATCTAGCAGTGGTGACTTTTCTGTGGCACGTCAGGTTGGGTCTGAAGGCACATCGGTTGGGAAACAATGATCTCAGAGGCTGGATGCTTGAGTTCCTCATCTGCAGAAGTAAAGATAAGTCATATGGAAGGCAAAGGCATTAAAATTACAATTAACTAATTCCAAAATACATATAATTCTCATACATTTGCTATATGGAATCATTAAATTTTAAGGTAGATATTGAGCTGCGGGGCGCCTAGGCTAGTTGGCCAAATAGACTTATCCAGCTAACTTAGCTTATATATTCAGCCGCGCTGATGAATATATTCGCCCGACTTTAGGTTAGCTCCATGGGCTGACCAGGCTTAGCCAGATAAATTATCATGTTAAATTCTATTTTAGTGGGCCTGCTAAAAAAACTTTTGTTCCTCCACATGAAGTTTAGTGAATCAACGCCTGACTCCATACATTTGAAAGCAGAAGAGCAGTAAACCTGTAGTGCTGTCTGAACAAATCTAACATGCATTCCATCTTGGGCACTTCACTCTGCTGACAGTCCCTTCCTTGAAGGGAACGCGCTTGCGAGGTACACGTCATCGTGTACAATGTGGAATTCACTCCTGATGGCCATTAAAGAAGAGATGGACCTTTAAGAGGAAAGCAAAACCTGGCTTATTTATGCAGGCTTTTGATCTTGCGCATTAAGTTGGCCCTTTTTATGGAACAGGGCCTTCCTGGAGACTCCTTAGAGTAATAATCCATTATGAAGAGGAGGCATTTACATCTCTGTAAACAAAACTTTTCCAAATTTCTCATGCCTAATATCCATTAAAGAGAGGTTGGCTCCTAGCCCCCTCCACTGTATATAGTATTTATTCTATTTTATTGCACTTTATATATTTATTGCTCCGTTCACCCCTTCTTTATTTTCCTACTCCAAGTTAAGGCTTCCTTGTTATAATGTAACTGTATGCTCTGTATCTCTTGTTGATTGGTTAATTGTATATTCTACTTAGTTCATTGTAAACCGAATTGATTTGATTTGTATCAAGAAATTCGGTATATAAAAGCCTTAATAAATAAATAAAATAAAATGAAATGTTTCTGTAGTGTCCAATGTTGTTCATTGTTCATTCTGTATAATGATTTGTCTGAATCATGCCTTTGTTTAATGGAAATCTTGATGGCTCGCTGCTACTTTTTGTAATCTGCCTAGAACAACTTTTGGCTGAATAGAAATCTTTAAAATGAAAACCATAAAAAACATGGCATTTTTGTATGAGATCTGAATATTAAAAATGTCAGTTTATGTTTAAGGGTTAAAAAATAAAGAAGGTTTAGGCATGGATTGTATAAGCTCAAAGGCACAATGAGGGTACTTAAAAATCGAAATTTAAAAGCCCCGTGTGCACCAAAACCGGGATTTGAAAAACTGCCCATGGACGCGTGGTTCCTCTCCCTGCCCACACAAATAGAAAGTTTCTAAAAAGGGGGTAGAGCGAGGGCGTGATGGGGCCTGGCCAAGAAATGTGCGTGTAAATACTCACGCTTTCTTGTAAGCGCTGGGCTCCCCTGCTGCATAAATTTATTTCTGCTGTGGATGGCGCGTAAGTATTAAAACAAAAAAAAATCCAGGCTAGTCAGCAGGGTTTTAAGGGGCAGGGCTAACAAGGAAGAAGGGTGACTATTAAATTAGAGGGGTGGGGATGGAAGTCCTGTCCCTAAACTGGACGAACTGGGAATGAACTGGGAATCCCGGCGATGGCGTCAGCACGCTTCTCTTTTACAATTCCCCCACTTAAGCGGTAGAGGCGGCATCACATGTGCGCGTCCATTTAAAATTGCCCGCACACGTCCAGGCTATTTTAGAACCAGCATGCATATACGTTCGTATGTTATAAAATGAACCCGTCTCTGGACGCGAGCCGGCAAATGCAGGCACAGCTGCGCCAGCGCGCCTGTTTAAAAAGTTACCATCCCAGATTTTAGCCACAGGTTGTAGCCAGAGTTCTCAAAGCAGATTTATGTATATAAAATCCTCTTTGAAAATGTGCATGTGTGTGTGGGCAGAACCGGTGCCGACATACACGCATTCCTGCTCGGGCGGGCGCAGATGTAACTTTGTGCGCGTGTACTCACGTGCAGACACTTGAAAATTGAAAGTATATGTGCGTTGTTCTATCCTCGCCCTCAACTCCAACCCCAGAATGCCTCTTTATAGTGCCTGTAAAAGTTTGAGCAAAATTGCTTTTGCACGTATTTTTATGCACACAACCCCCACCGGGCAATTTCAAAAGGCCATTTACCTGCCTAAAACCAAAGTTTATGTGCACAAATCCTCTTGAAAACGACCTCCAGTATGCTGCAACATTTTAACAATAGATTTGATTTTACTCATTGAGGGGCGGATTTTCAGAGCCCTGCTCGCCTAAATCCTCCCAAAACCGGGCGGATTTAGGCGAGCAGGGCCCTGCGCGCCGGTGAGCCTATTTTACATAGGCCTACCGGTGCGCGCAGAGCCCCGGGACTCGCGTAAGTCCCGGGGTTCTCCGAGGGGGGCGTGTCGGGGGGCGGGCCCGGTCGTCGCGGCGTTTCGGGGGTGTGTCGGCAGCGTTTTGGGGGCGGGTACGGGGGCGTGGCTACGGCCCGGGGCGGTCCGGGGGCGTGGCCGCGCCCTCCGTACCCGCCCCCAGGTCGCGGCCCGGCGCGCAACAGGCCCGCTGGCGCGCGGGGATTTACTTCTCCCTCCGGGAGGCGTAAATCCCCGGAGAAAGGTAAGGGGAGGGTGTAGACAGGGCCAGGCGGGTGGGTTAGATAGAGGAAGGGAGGGGAAGATGAGGGGAGGGCGTTAGAGGATACCCTCCAAGGCCGCTCCGATTTCGGAGCGGCCTTGGAGGGAACGGGGGTAGGTTGCGAGGCTCGGCGCGCGCCGGCTATACAGAATTGATAGCCTTGCGCGCGCCGATCCAGGATTTTAGTGGATACGCGCGGCTCCGCGCGTATCTACTAAAATCCAGTGTACTTTTGCTGGCGCCTGATGCGCCAGCAAAAGTACGCCTATTCGCGTTTTTTGAAAATCTACCCCTTAATCATGCCACTTCTGTTGTGTGCTTAGGATGCCCGTTTAGCTGTTGATCATTTTGATGCCAAAAAAAGGTTTCAGTAATTAAGTTTAAAGCATAACAGATTCAAAACGATTCTTTTGATCCAAGATGCATATTTTTCCAAAAATGAAAGCCAGTAAAAGAAGCATGCAGCAGCATTCGTGTGAAAAGAAATGTCTGAGAGAGGAGATGAGGAAAGGGTTTGATTCTGCTGTGCCTCCTCCTCTACATACATTGTGCCAGATCCACTTGAATGCTTGATGTCTGCAGAGAGAAAAAGGTCCTATGATGTCTTCTGGGATGGTATTCAAAGCCAGTAAGCAGTTGCACAAATAAGACAGCCATTAATGGAAAATGCATTTTCTAGTGAGAAATGCCAAGGGCTTGTATTAGCTCACATCTCCTGGTCATTGATGACACTCCTAAACTTAACTGAAAGTGGTTTTCAACAGAAGCAGCTGAGCTGTCTGGACTCCTATGTCTGTAAATTAGCAGTCTGACAGCTTGATCGTGCTGCAGTTACCAGGCATCGCTCTGCCAGCTGAGACATTCAGCCTTTTTTCTCCTCCTCGCATAGTTTACTCTTGCATTTCCATGGTTTGCATTGCTCCCTGATGGCCCCGGTGAGCATGTGTTAGGTACTTTGAAAGCAAAGATCCTGCTTCATTCCCATTTTCTTAAAATCTGCTCCACAACTGTGAAAATATGGTAGAGGGAAGAATTGAAGAACAGAGAAAAATGAACCCGACTGAATTACTGGGTAGAAGAATTATAGGGCCTATGCAATAAACTTTACTGTGCATGTTAAGGCTCTCGTGCATGCTAAATGGGTTTAGCATGCATGGTAAAGTGGGCTAGAAAGAAGCATGCAAAACCTGCATACATGTGCATTCAAATGAGAGATCATCGTATCCAAATAAGTATGTATTATGAGTAAGATAAATTATATGATATGCTCACCCGTGACGCGATTTACTAAGTATTCGCTAACAGCCCACTATTTAATACTTACCTCAAATCAAGGGATAACTTCCTAATGTGCCTACTATTGAGAGGGCTTAGCTAACTGCACCAGAGGGCCTGAAAGCCATGGACAGGAGATGCCATTATAGAACTGTAAATACACAAAATATCACTAAATTCCACTCCAGCTTAATGAAACAGATAAAAAGCCAGCTCAGTCCAAAAATTAGTTCTGTTGCAAGAGGCAAATTGTTTAGATAATATTGTCTGGCAAAAAACCTGAAAAATATCTTTATTTAATGTTGATTTATTGTTCAAAAATTCCTCTTATCACTTCATGTATATCGTGTTTTTTATTTCATACTAAAATAAAAAATTCACTATTCCCCCTTGAATGCTGGTTGCCTTCTGATGTTCCCACTGTAACGAATATGCTGATCAAGTCCAAACTTACAGTCTTATAATGATCCCCAACAAAGGTCCCTTGTTTCACCAAACTAATATTGGGCTTCTTCAGGGGGGTCACTCAGATTAAACAGAATTCTTAATACTTGACCAATCAATAATTTCATGCTGTTATGAGTTCAAAAGAATTTTGTATCGATGTTGTTTGAAAATAATTAACACTGTAATTTTCCCCTCCTCAATTTTTTCAAAATCATTAAAGTGTACAACTTAAAATTAGTGACCTTCAAAATAGGCATCATCAATATATGTATGCACATAAAGCTTTTTTGCCACCTTATAGCTAATCATCGGTCTTAAATGGAGCAAGATATACTTCTGTTATGTATTTTTAAATATGCCACTCATTTATATTTTGAAACATTTTTTTTTTGCAATTAAGTTTCAAAAATTAAAAATCTGAAAAGATTGACAATTAAATAATGTCCATTGGATGAATGACATCTCAATTTCTTCAAAATGATCACGCCATACTGTAATTGATCTCATTGGGTGCTGAACAATTTGCCAAATGAATTGGCGAATTGGGAGCACTACTTTCTTTGATGCAAAAAGCTTATCAATTTTATGCTCACAGCAGCCCAATCCATAGAGAGAACATTGGCTAAGTGCATCCTTTAAAATAATCCCCTCATTTTACAATAAAATATTTCTATGAAAAAATGTGTTACGTGCCCCGTCCCACACACGGGCCTGCTCACCTTCATGGCTCCACGCGTGCTCACCTTCATGGCTCCACGCCTGCTCACCTTCATGGTTCCACGCATGCTCACCTTCATGGTTCCATGGCTGTTCCCGGGTCGGCCTCCCTAGCGGCAGCTGCCAGTACTTCCGGGCCCCGATGTCCCGCAGCGGCAGTCGCCGGGCCTGGAACCAGGCCTCATGCAGGAGCTTGCGTGGGGAAGAATTAATTTAAGCACACTTAGGGGTACATTTTAAGAGCTCTGCACGCGCCAAAGCCAGGAGATACACACATCTCTCGGGCCAGCATGTGCCTAGCAGATGCTTAAAAACGAGCGAGTGTGCGCTTGTCTCCCATTATACACATAAAAGTTTTGTGGGGAAAAAGGGGTGGGGTGGGCATGGTCTGGGCAGGGCATGGGCGTTCCCGGATTTTACATTAAAATAGCACGTAACTATTTATGCACACAAGCATGCTCTGGGGATCTTTACTTCTACTATGGATGCTTGTAACTAGTATAATAAAAAAACAAGGCTAAAAGTGTAAAAGGGAGGCAGGATAATTAGGGGGGGTGGGGGGTTAGGAAGTCCAAGCCTTTAGCTGGGTGAATGGGGACAGGACTGGAGATCCTGGTAACTGCGTCAGTGCGAGTATGTAAAAAAAAAAACCCATACACGGTAAAGCCGGCATGTGCATGCACATGCACGTGCCCATATAAAATTGCGTGTACATGTGCATGCATATTGCCGACTTTATACCATGCATGCATATATGCGCGGATGTTATAAAAAGGCCGTGTCCATTCATGCGAGCCGGCATATGCAGGTACATATATGGCCACGCAGCTGTTTGAAAGTTACCTTCCATTTTTACAAAAACAAAACACAGCCAAAACGTTTCTCAGGAATTCTTACACTCATAGTCATACCACATATAGTATATGTCTTCTCACACAAAGCAATTATATATTATAGAGGCTCTTTAAGCATTACTCCACATCTCATAATGTACACGGCACAGAGGTTTCATAGTGGTGTGTAAACAGACAGGCTTCTCGGTACTGGCAGGATTCTCAGGAATTCTGCATGGTTTGGCTGGCCAATGAGCACTCTTGGCATTTAAAGGTCTGTCCATGACTTTTTCTCCCAACCCCGCCCCCCCCCCCCCCCCCGGCTAGTCTCAAAATCAGGATGCCTCCTTCCATGGGGCTTCCCCAAGAGCAAGAGACTTGCCAAAGGGCCTCCCAGTCCTTCCTCCCCCTACTGCAGGATAGGGAAGACATAGAAGAGGATGAGAGATGATGGAGAAACACACTGACAAACATGAGTACTTCAAAAATAATCCAACTTTTGTTACTCAAGACAACTGTTTTTACATAGGTTACCAGGGGACAACGGTTTTAGCTATCATTGACACAGAGTGGCCAGAGGCCACTGTACATATGCAAAAGCTTCTATGAGCTGACCAGTTGTTCTTGTTTGAGTGCAGAGCTCATGCCTGTGAGCTTTGATGCACTAGCACACTATGTATTGAAGCCATTGCAGTGCCATACGACAGGGTGGTTATAGAGGAGGGAATGGTTAGATGATGGTTCCCTTCTGAGTCAGAGAGGACAAATTCCTACGTGGGTAACTCTCATATATGCTTCCTCTTCCCCCAACCATCTCCGCTTAAACCACTCTCTTAAGATTCTTACTGATATACCAGACTGATGTTCCTAAACACACACTTATGTCAGTTTCTGCCCCTGCTCTTCCTTCATGTCCTCTCCTGGAGTATAGTTGCTCTCTCACTTCTTCCTTCTATACTGACAAACTTACTTGCCCTTTGGAAGCAAGCAGGAGGAGCCAATAGGAAAAGAGAACTAAGCATGCTCAGTTTAATGTGATCTCACTATTTAGCTTCCCTTCTGGAAGTAACTTGCTCATGTTGCATAACGAATGCATTTTTGTGTTTCTATGTGTTTCAATGCTATTGTGGATATTTTTTTTGTTACTGCGACCCCACTAAATCTAATCTCATCACTCCTAGGGACAGTAATTTACAAACTGGCGCACGGGCACACTTTGGTGCATGTGTGTTGTCCTGTGCCCAGATACACGGCCATTTTATAACTTGCGCACACATTATAAAATAGTCCTGGCACGCGCACATGTGTGCACAATTTTAAGTGTGTATATGCCTAGGCACACAAATGCCAATTATTCCACGTAAGTCAGAGTATATTAAAACTGGTGTGCGTCCATGCCATTGCCAATTTCACCAGTTTGACCAGTTAAGAGCTATGCCCTCAAAAAAACCCTAGTTTGATAGTGTGCACTCCCCCGCCCCCCCCCCTCCCCCAGTTACCCCAGACTCTTTAAAACCCTCAAAAATGGCTGATTTTCTTTTTTATTTACAACTTACACTTCCTCCATAGCAGAAGTGAACTTACATGGCAATGGACCCGGGCGCAAAAGTATTTATGGGCACAGCTCTTGGCTATGCCCAGACCACGCCCCTTCTTGAAATTGAGTGAAATGTGCCGTATCTGGGCGGCTTTTAAAATTCAGGAAACAGGAGCGATTTTTGCACTGGAGAAGATTTGATGAATCTGCAATGATGTTTTTTTTTAGTTAAAGCTGAAAAGAAGAACTATTCTATGTCAAACTTCTGGAGTGCTTCCCTATAACATCTGCAATCTAACTTGGCTCTTCTGCTGATACCTGATGTAGATTGTTATCTGGTCCATAGTTGCTTGCTTTGACAATGCACTAGTATCTTATAAAATTGTCAATCTGAATACAGCTAGTGGATTTAATATTTAAGGGTCTAATATTTTGATAATTCTAGACCTGCATACATGTACATATTCTGAAGGAGAATAGGGGATATGATACACATTTAAATAATGCACAGGAGACAAGCATTTTTTTCAGTGGAAAGGAAGTTATGGAACTAGGGGGTCATGATCTGAGGCCTCAGGAGTAATACAAGGAAATATTTCTTCACAGAAAAGGACAGTAGATGTATGGGACAGCCTCCCAGTTTTGATGGTGGAGGCAAAAGCAGTACTGAAATTCAAGAAAACATGCGATAATCGCAGGGTATCCCTAGCTGCAGGGAAGCAAGGCTAAAGATGGAGGTTAAGTAGAATCTGCAGGATGGCAACAGGAAGGAATAATGAGCAAAGTGGAAGGGCCTTATGACGTTATCTGCCCTCATATTCTATTTTACTTCATGATGAACAAAATACCCTTTCTTATCAAACCACACATTTATTACACAGCTGTTGACAGCTAGACATATGTGCGTATAACCCACCAAAGATATTGACGAAGGAATATAAATTAGAAATGGCAGATGACAAATTTACTGTAGTCAAGATTTATTCGGTGGATGACTTTGTTTCAAAGGACGAAATGTATTCATGTGACCACAGGCAGTGTTTTCCCAGCAATGAACTTTAGTGATACTCTATGTACAAAATGGAAGTTGGCTCTCACATTATTGCGACTGAATTGAATTTGCTCCACGATGCAGTTTTATCTCTGTTACATAAACACAGGGACGGTAACTTTCAAACGGGTGCGCGGGCGCACATATATACATGTGTTACAAAATAGGCCTGGCGCTCATATGTGTGCACCCAATTTTACAGGTAGGCCCACAGAGCCACGAAAGTGGGGGAATTTTATAACAGGCGCATGTTCACGCCATGACCAATGTCCTTTCACCAGTTAGCCTAGTCTACAGCTAGGTCGTTTAAAACCCCCTGGTTATTTAGCCTACATCCCCCCTCCCCCCCCCCCCCCCCCCCCCCGACTGCTTGTATCTTTTGTTTTTTGAACTTACGCATCCTCAATAGCAGAAGTAAAGTTACACGGGACTAGACATAGGCAGGCACCCAGGTGTGTACCTACTTCCGGGCACATCTCTTGGCCCCGCCTCAGAATGCTCATGCCCTGCCCATACCATGTCTGTGCCATGCCCCTTTTTGGTCTGAAGTAAGATATTCGCACATCGGTATTTGCGGGCACTTTTTAAAATTGGGTGGACATGCGCGCGCGCGCAGGCATACCTCCTAATTTTGGCAAGCACACGCCTTTTAAAATTCACCTCTAAACTTTTGCAGCCTGTGAATGTCAGGGCTTCTAAGTGATCCTAAGCCACCTGTCCCTTTTAGAATAAAACTAAAAAAGAATATCTTTATTTCCAACATTTAGTGCAAATGTTTTTGGTTAATAATAATAATCTAGTTCTGTCAAAAAATGTTTTTAATTTTTTTTTTCTGCTTAAATGAACCAGATAATTTCCTTTTAACTTCCAGCTCAATGCAATTTGGAGTTTGTAGCCCTTCTTTCTGAAAAACCTGAGGGATAAGGAGTTAATTTGTGCACATAGCATGGGGAAAGGCATCTCCTCACATGCTGTAAAATGGGCTAACCTATAGTAAGGGTAATAAATCTTCATGTTAGGAAAGTAAGTAGGAGGAAAAAGAAGCTGGCATGGTGGCAGAAAAAGGGCAAAAAGATTAGCATTCAAAAAATGCGCAGGATCTCAGAAAAAAGGAAAACAGGGAAGACTACCTGGTAACGCTGAAAGAAGTAGGGAAAGTATTTATTTATTTAAAATATTTTTATACTGGACCAGAAGAGGAGGAGTCGGGGCGTCGTCAGGGCGGACGCGGCGGAAACTTCGCTGGCGGCGATAAGGTAAGACCCGTTATCGCCGCCAGTAGTGCGCCCAATAGCACCACCTTTCACGGTGGCACTATTGGGTGCGAAAGCTGGCAGCGATAACACCACGGTGATTCAATCGCTGCCAGCTTTCGCAGGCCTGCCCCCCACTTTGCCCCCCGTTTCCGCGGGATTCAATAAGAGGTGCGCCATAAGAAAATCCAGGCCAAAGTTTCTTACTAAAGTAAGAGCTATAGAAAGGATTGCTAAGATGGTAAAGCATTTTGGCGAATCTTTTTACAGATATATATCTGAGAAAGGAGGGCAGGCAAAGAGAGAAATAAAGGCAGTAGGGATGTGCAGCAGGGACAGATACGTTCGATTCGGTATTCGTATTCGTCGGGACCCAAATCCGTTACATCCATTTTCGGGGGACCCCGATTCGTCCATTAGTTACATATGGTATTCGTTTCCCATTAAGGTTAAAAAAAAAACATCCCAACCCTTTAAATTTAATTAACTACAATCCCCCACCCTCCTGACCCCCCCAAGACTTGACAAACGTCCCTGGTGGTCCAGCGGGGATCCTGGAGCGATCTCCTGCACGCGGGCCGTCGGCTACCGGTATTCAAAATGGCGCTGATAGACTTTGCCCTTACTATGTCACAGGGACTACTGGTGCCATTGGTCGGCCCCTGTCACATGGTAGGAGCAATGGACGGCCGGCACCATCTTGTGCTCCTACCATGTGACAGGTAGCCCCTGTGACATAGTAAGGGCAAAGGCCATCGGGCCATTTTGAATACCGGCAGCCGACAGCCCAAGTGCAAAAGATCGCTCCAGGACCCCCGCTGGACCACCAGGGACTTTTGGCAAGTCTTGGGGGGGTCAGAAGGCTGGGGGGTTTATTCGTTAGTGATACGTTACATTCGTGGGGGTTCGCCATACGTTTCGGAACCCCCTCGAATGCAACGAATAGGAACCTATACGTTGCGGATTGCGCATTCGTTCAAAACAAATGCACATCCCTAAAAGGCAGACTGTGTGGAGGGAGGGAAGGAAAAAGCATAAATGCTAAACAATACTTAAGTGATTGGAGAAGAACCACCAGTTGTTGGCAGGATGGTACATGATAGTAGGATAGATGCCGCTTTGTTTACAGAATAGATAGTTTGTACAAAACTGCAAGTGGCCAAGGCTATGGAGCTGGATGGGATACAGGTTAAGATATTAAGGGTGTTCAGGGAGGTTCTGGATAGGAGTTCAGGGAGGTTCTGGTGAGTCCGTTAAAGGGTCTGTTATTTAGAACTTTGGAGAAAAAAGTGGTCCCTTAGGATTGGAGAAGGATGGATGTTGTCCCTCTTCACAAAAGTGGAAGCAGAGAGATGAGAAGTTACAGGCCAGTGAGTTTTACCTCAGAGGTGGAAAAATTAATAAAGACTCTACTGAAAAGATGGAAGTGAAGTACCTTGAATCTGGCAGGTTACCAGATACAAGGTTTTACTACAGGGAGCTCGTATCAAACAAATCTGACCAATTTCTTTGATTGAGTGACTAGGTAATTAGATCAAGGATTTGTGGTAGCTGAGGTTTACTTCAATTTCTGTAAAAGTTTCAATGTCGTCCCACAGAGAAGGTTCATAAATAAACTGAGCAGCCAGGAGATAAGTCCCAAGATGGCAGATTGAATTAGAGTTTGGTTGAGTGATAGACAAAAGAGGGTGGTAATAAATGGAATTCACTCTGAGGAAAGGTGATTAGTAGATTGCTTCAGGGTTTGGTCATGGGCCTAGGGCCAATTCTGTTCTATTTCATGGTGAGTGATATTTAGGGAGCTTCATTTTCATTGTGTTTTTATTTTTCCTGGGAATTTCAATGTTATACCAAAAGAAATCAGAGGAAAAATATTTTTTCAACAAATTGTTCTACTATTTATTATAACAGTCATTTTTCCTCTGATTTTTTTTTTTGTTATAACATCGAAATTCTCAGGATAAATATAATAAAAACTGAAACCAAAAGTCCCTAGTGATATTGAAGAGGGATTAGAAGGAAACGTTTGCATTAATCTGCAACAGAATGGAAACTCCTGGGGGAATAGACAAAATGAGATATGATCTAAAAAGGCTAGAGAAGTGGTCGAGTGCTTAATAATTAAGAATCAATGCAAAAAAGGTACAGAGTCCTGCTTTTGGGTTGCAGACATCCAAGGGAGCAGTACACAGTGGGGGGTGAGAAACTGATAAGCACAGGTTAGGAGAGAGACCTAGGGGTGACGTGTGATGATTGCAAAGTAGTGAAAAAGTATAAGGCAATGGCCAGAGCTAGAGGGATGCTGGGGTGAACAGAAAGAGGCATAATCAGCTGTAAAAAAGGGGTGATCATGCCTCTGTTCAGGTCAATCGGGAGACGTCACCTAGAATATTGTACCCAGTTCTGGAGACTGTTTTTCAGAAAAGATACAGACTTTCCAGAGGGAGGCTACCAAAATGTTACAGGATCTGTACCAAAAGCCATATGAGATGAAGCTTAAGGAACTAAAAGGTAGATTTTAAGAGTCGCGCGTGAGTGCATACGTGCACATGTTTGCCAGCACACGCACATGGACGCGCCAATTTTATATCAATGCGCATGTGTGTGCAAATGCCGTCTCGCGCGCTTAAGTGGGGAGATTTTTAGTAGATGCATGCGGCGATGCAGTAGGGCCTATTTCCCTGTTCCCTCCCAGTTCGCCCATGTAAAGGAGTGGACTTTCTAAACCCCCTACCTAATCTGCCTCCATTTTACCCTACTAGCCCTGACCCCTAAAACCCCGCTGACTACCCTAAATTGTTTTATTTTACTACTTACCCGCAGTCCATAGCAGCATCAACATACACGGTTGTCAGATCTTGGCGCGCGCTTATACGCGACTTGGACTTAATGGCGCTGTCCCAGCCCGCCCATGCCCTGCCGAGACCCCACCTCTGGCCACCCCTTTTTTCGAAATCCTTTCCAATGCATGTACCGGGAGATACATGCGTGGTTGCAGGCCTCTTAAAATCTGTGCAGCCCGCGCGCATCCCAGTCACGCATGTATCTCCTGGATTTGCCATGTGTGGGGCTTTTAAAATTCGCCCTTAAATAAGTATACTCTAGTAAGGAGAGGTGGGATATTTGATAAAGCATTTAAATATCTTAAAGGTATGAATGAGGCACACGAAGCAAATCTCATTCAGAAGAAAGAATGTTTTAGAACAGTAGGACAAATCATGAGATTTCATGGGGTGTAGACTCAGGAGCAATATCAGAAAATATTTCATTACTGAAGGGGTAGTGGTTGCATGGAATGGATTTCCACCAGAAGTGGAGGAAACAAACAGTAATGGAATTCCAAAAAGCACTGAATAAGCACAGAGGATCCCTGGTGGTGAAGAAGAAATTGGCAGAGATCCGTAGCATTGCAGTGGAGATAGACCTAATGGCACTTTCTGCTGTCATAATTTAAAATAGTAGGTTGCAGTATCACTAACATGACTTCACTCTCTCAAGAGCAGAAGCAATGGGAGATGTGAGAAGGACACAACAAAGAGTGGAGAAAGGAAGCACAGCCTAGCCTTTTTGTAGGCCATAGGGTAGCCAGGTTAATACCAGTAGCCTACAGCTCTTTAGGAAACAACAGTATTGGTGCTGATAGGTTGGTGGTAGCTGAATACTGTCTAGAAAGTCCTAGAAAGCCAATTTCTAGCGTATTATGGGGATACATAAAATAAAGACCGGATGCCAAGGAGTTAGGATCCTAAACACCCGGTGAGTGGATTCCAAAACTAAACCAGTGGTTGAGCAGATGGTGTAGTGGACCAGGCTTAGAGAGGCTTCTTCCTTACTGGACAGGGAATCTACTCTTTTCTGTGGATGAGCACATGCCCCATAAAGTATTTCACTTCTTCAAGGGTCCCAACCACTCATAGGCATTATCACTGCTTGCAAACCCAAACTTTAGAAAAAGGATTTCAGGCCACAACAATGTTGATGGTTCCTATATTTTCTAACTATTATTAACATACAAAAATAACACAGGATATCTTCAGTTCCACTTCCACAGGATTCCACAGCAAAGCAGTCAGACAGTAGCAAAAACACTTTGAAAAAGACCTCTTAGCTTCATCACATACTCTTGCAATACATGAAATTCATTTCTGACACAATTCCAGCACAGTTCATAAATGCAAATATTATTCACTTACTCTAATCAGAAGTGAGGATAAAGAACGAGACTTCTAAAATCAGGGAGGATAACTTTCAAACAACTGCACGCAACAGCCTATACATGTGTAATGGTTGTGTGCAGATTTACGATAGTATTTTATAGCCTGCACATATAACCTGCCCTCTACAGTTCAGGGCGGGTAACTATCATACATACACAATAATCCTTTACAACATAACGTGAAACCACAGATTAAAAATGAAAACAGACAACAGCTGTCTGAAAATGTTAGACATGCATTTTGATTGGTAAAGGTCCAGTCAATCCAGTGCTGGATGTGGTAGTTTAAACAGATGAGTTTTTATTGCCTTTCTGAAATCACTCAAACATTTTAAATTTCTGATTTCGATTGGCAAGGATTCTACATTGATGGCCTGGCAATAGAAAATACCTTTTCTCAGGTTGATGCAAGGCAAGCATGTCGAGCTGATGGAATATCTAATAGAACTTGTGAAGAAGAGCACAGAATTCTAGAAGGGGGGGAGGTATTAACAGTTCAGAGTGGAGCAAATTTGGGGCAAGGTTACATTATTAAGTACAATGACTGTGAGCTTATATTGGATTTGCTGTTGAGCTGGCCACCAATGTAGTTTTTGCAAAACTGAGGTGATATCATATACCAACATTCAATCTGAGATACCACATCAGTTTAAGGCATTTTTGCATGTGTTAAGGGCTTATTGTATGCAATAGGCCTTTTAGACATGAGAGAGAGAGAGAGAGAGAGAGAGAGAGAGAGAGAGAGAGAGAGAGAGAGAGAGAGAGAGAGAGAGAGAGAGAGAGAGAGAGAGAGAGAGAGAGAGAGAGACTGGCCATGATAGCATGTCCCATGCATAAGTATTTATATCCCTAGGATAGGCCCACCTAGTAACTCGAGGTGGGGATTAGATAAGGGTGTAGGGGGTTAGGGGCCACTGTCACATTCTACATGAGACGTACGAACAGAACAGTGCTCTCTTGTGAAGATTTGCTGGCCTTCGGAGTGAGGAAACTCCCTCCAAGATGGGATTTGGGCAAGGGTCTCTCAACCTACCTTGATGGACTCTCTACCTGGGTAACATCAAGCTAGGCTGAGAGACCCTTGGCCAAATCTCATCTTGGAAGGAGTTTCCTCACTCCGAAGGCCAGCTAATCTTCACAAGAGACCACTGTTCTGTTCGTACGTCTCATGTAGAATGTGACAGTGGCCCCTAACCCCCTACACCCTTATCTAATCCCCACCTTGAGTTACTAGGTGGGCCTATCATGGCCAGTCAGTCTCTCTCTCTCTCTCTCTCTCTCTCTCTCACACCCACACCCACCCCTTTTGGTGGTACTTACCACATTTTGATAGATGAACCCCTAAGTTTGTACCCAAGGCAATAGAGAGTAAAGTGACTTACCCAATGTCACAAGGAACAACAGCAGGACTCAAACTCTGGTCTCCTGGTTCATAGCCCACTGCTCTAACCACTAGGCTAGTCAGCTGTGGCATTTTGAATCAGTTGTAGTGCTTTGATTAAAAAATATACATGTATATTTTACACCCGAAAATACAGTAGGACTTACTTGCATAAATCGGATATACGTGTGTAAGTCAGTATACTTTAAAACATGCACGTGTAATTGAAATTACCAGTTTTACTAATTACTCCACCAGTTCACCCAGTCCTTCAGGTCATCAAGACCCTTCTGGTTCTTCAGCCTGAACTGCCTACAGCTCACTTAGACCTCCCACCCAGCCAATAGTACACAATAAACACAATAAACACGTTTAATATCACCTAAGCAAGATAAGTAGCAGGTGTCTTAAAATTGCAGCTTATGTATGGAAATGTTGGCCCACACCCCAGAACACCTCTAAACTGCCTCCTTTTTATGCACATATATATATATGTGTGTGTGTGTGTGTACGCGAAAGCAAAAATGCGTACGTATGTTTGAAGTTTATAAAATAGCATGTACATAAGTAGATGCTAATTTATACCCATGTAACTGTTTGAAAATTCACCCCAGGGTGTTCTCTTTTGTGGTGTCCCCAGGATTCCTCCTAGAGCGACTTGCAAAAAAATTCAAGCCTAGGAACAGCACTTTTAAGTTTATTCTCTCCATAGAAAAATATGAGTCCCCACTGGATTCTGTGCCAGGGAGTTCACACACCAATGGGAAAATAGGCTGGCTGCACAAACTGAAAGCAGAGAAGAGAAAATAATATCAGTGACTCACTCACTGCAAGCCTCATCTTTTATACCCCTAGAGATTCTCCTGTGACCAACACTTAAAAACGCAGTTCTCCTTTTCACCAGTTACCATTGAAAACATTTACTATCCATTGTTATACATAGGTAGAGGTTGAGTGAAGTTTAAATAGAGGTTAACAAAACACTAGTGGTATATATGGACCAGAGTTGCAGTCAGGGCCACGTTATGGAGTTTTGATGTTGGATTGGGGGTGGGATCTTGGTGGTTATCTATCCAGGACAGTGGAGAACTTAGGAGGATCTCCTGCAAGCAGGCAAGGTTCTACAGCTGGGAGATATCCTTGCAAGGTGGACAACAGGGATAACTTAGCAGACCGGACAGGCCAATTGGTCTTTTTCTGCCCTCCACTTGTATGTTACACTGTAATAATATTCACATAAATTGAACCCACATGAAAATAAGATTGGTCTCTGTTTATTTGGCTGCTGCTCAAGATACATTTTTCAAATGATTTCAGACTAACACAGAATTGTGACAATTGTCTTCAAAAAATAAAATATTGGGTCTGTGAAATTACTTGACAATTTTTATATTTTTACTTCTGTTTTCTTCTTAGAGGTGACTGCCTGTGTGCAGATAGAAAGCTTTTGCTTAATACTGGCATATACATGAGAGTTAAGAGGGTAGTTTGTAATGTACTTGGGTGCTTATGGCCCATGTGCATTGTAGTCTGTTTTCAAAAGGAAACCCCCACATGTCATACCCTTGTGAGACTTAGAAGCCACAAAGTGCCCATGCTAAAAGTGCCCGGGTACTATGTGCCTCATATTTGTGCTGGGGGCTTTGGGTGGGGGGATGAGGGATGAGGGGTAAAACAGCATACATACTTTTAAAACTGTCAAGTACACCCCCTTATTTTGTTCCCCAAGCTAAAGATACTCTAACCAGGAATGCCGCTTTAACCCGGCTAGGGTGGAGTGTAGCTACCCTAAAAGCACTAGAATGATACCAGTACTAAGATCTTCGCACTGGGCACCCATTCAAGCCAGGATTGTTGATCCTAACTTTTCGAGTCTTAAAAGGTAATGATCCTAATTCCCTTCGAAAGAAGCTGAGACAGTGCATCCAGATCGTCAGCTACGCCCAAGTCAAGGGGCTTTATTAGTTGCTCCTTCTGTTCTTGATATATGTAAGATCCAGCTGGGAAGCAGAGCTTTTTCCATGGTAGCCCCCTCTCTTTGAAATAAATTGCTTTTAGAACTGAGGCTGGATCAGAAATATCTTTCATTGCGGGAAAAGGCTGTAGCCTGGTTTTTCCCTAGTAAAGAGCTAGACTGGAACTGGGTATGAGGCCTCTGATATGGGTTATAACAGTTGGGGGTGGTTTATTTGAAAGAGCCGACTGAGATGTGAGGAGTTTGGGTAAGATCTGGACTGTGGATTTTTATGGGTTGGTTCGATCGTGTTTGTGTTGTTTTTGTGATTGTGAATTTTATGGCATTGTTTTACTTGTAAGCTGTGCTCTCCGCTTTGGGTGACCTTTTCTTTAAAAAATGCATTAATTAAATTAAATTAAAGTGTGCGCACTGTGAAAGCCTGCGTATGCTTCTAGCCGGAGAGTGGAGGGCAGCGCTCAGACAGGCAATGTTACCTGGGTCAGTGGCTTGGAAAGTTGGTCCTTCCCAGCAGCTGTAAGGAGAAATATTATTTCAGCTGGGTCATGAAAACAAAATCAGTAAGATTCCACTGTTCATTTTGTATTTTAGCTCCTAATCAGAGGCGAGACTGTTTAAAGCCAATGAAAGCCTGGCCTACTTGGCCATTGCCGCCGGGATGGACGGATGCAAATTTGCAGCCTGATTTGCTAAGGCTTTTCTCCCATTCCGTGTCTGTGGAGGGAAATTGCTTAGGAAATCCGGTCCTTGGGTGCTGCTGTGCTGCTTCTTTGCAAAGCCTGAGAGATGAAAGTATGAAGAATGGATTCAGAGAATGAGAGATTTCAAAATGAGAACTGTGGTCAAAAAAAGTATGCACCTTGTATGTGGAAGCTGTACTGCTAGGTGAGTGCTGAAAAGGGTTAGGTACCAGAAAAAACAGGTCGGAAACTCTGAACAAGTGTTACAGCTTCAAACTTTACTGTAGAAAATCTTCCGATGGAATTCATTACATTGTATGCATTTCTTGTTTCTTATCCATTCCAGACTCCTCTTTTGATGTATGTGAGCGTTGCTCAGCATTTGGGGTCCCAGGCATCTCTCACCCTCCAGGGCATGGGAAAGTAAGAATCCCAGTTGGGCCGGGACCTCCTAGACATGGGCAGAATTCCCTTCCCCAAAACACCCCAGGTACTGTTCTCCAGACAATCCAGACCTCTCAACTTCTTTTACCCCTAGAGTAATGACTCCAGTGCGTTCACGATTCGGCTTTCCAGATGTGCCGGAACATTTAGGATGAAGGGTCCCATGTAGAATAGCAGAGGAAACCTCCTTTCTTCCCCGCCGCTGGGCAGGAAGGGCAGCACACAAAACTTCCCCGCAAACCAGAAGACAAAACTCACAAAAGCAGCTTGAAACAGAATCATTCCAAAACACACCGTCACCACTGCTCGTATGCTGGAGGTGAGATGGTACTGCAGGTGTTCTGTCTTCCTATCCTGGATAGCCATGGGTGTAAGGCCTAGCTCATCAGAGACAGAGGGGGAAAGCTTCTCCTTTGGCTGCAAACTAAAAATGCAACATAGATCTCTGATGCAACCTGCCCTTGAGCATGCTGGAGCCTACCACTGCAGCCCAGGGGATCCCGCTACCCTTTGGGATCTCTTCTAGACCTGTTAATAGAGATCACAAAGGGTTGTCCACACATGCACAAAAAGCTTTTACCCAGTCTTTAAAACTGACCTTAGGAAACTTATCCAGATAACTTTTACTGGATATTCACCGACAGGAATATAACTGGCTATATCCAGCTACCTTTAGTACTGCTTTCAGGCCAGACAATTTAACTGGATATCTTAACTTTGCCCTTGGAATGCCTTTAGATTATCCGACTAAGTTTTATCTAGCTAACCACTTAGCCAGATAATCCGAAGGTGTGCAACCCCGTGTGAAATTTCATATCCTGCTGTTTGTTCAGATAAGACCCAAACTTAGGGCTGGATTCATCATTCTTCACAGACTGATGAATCCCGTGAAAAAGGGGGAGGCGGGCTTGCGAAAGGCCACAACCGTTGGCACCGCGGTGGTGCGATTTCGCTGGCCGCAGTGCGGCCGGCTGCAGCCTTTCGCACAAATAGCGCCACCGTAATAGGTGGTGCTATTCGCTGCGCTACTGCCAGCGATAATGTCCTTCACATTATCGTCGGCAGCGGTGCCGCGGCCGACTCCTCCCCTCCCCGCCCCAACTCCTCCCCTCCCGGTCATTTACTTCCTATTGCACGCGAAAAGGCCCTTTAGAAAATAACCCCCTTAGTTGGAGAAACCCTCTGAATATTGACCTCACAATGTTTTGATTAAATACAAATCTGTAGTTTTTTACTTAATCCAGAGCCAGCAAAATCATAGGATGCTTACTAGAAGAGTCACCAATACACTGGCGATCCAGAAGGCTCCATTTATTAGATTACACACACTACTTCAGAATGGTATTTCCACCCGCAGTAAGGGTCTGTCACTATAACAAAAAGTTCAGAATTCTTGACATAGATTAAGCTTATACTTGGCACATCCACCTTCAGAACAAACATCTAATTGGTGCATTGTCACTCATACAGAAGATCTAATTGCACATGAAAGATGCCATCAATCAGTGATGTGATAATTGGGAGAAAAAAAACAATATATTGAACAAAAGGTATGTACAGAGATGCACCATGTAATAGACTAATAGCTCAAATATGTTCGCTGCACAGCAAGTGGATTTTCTCATTATCAAAATCTGTTATCAAAGCATTCAAAAACAAATCAGAGGGAAAAAAAGGTGATTTCACAATTGAAAGACATCAATCTTTCAGTGTGACTGTCCTTTGCTCTCCTGTATTTTTTACACAGAGAGTTTCCACTGATGACTCACTTACAGCAAACATATTAGCAACTTTCAACAAAGAAAAACCTTCCAAAATAAAAATTCAAGAGTGAAGCACTCAGATATATATGCACATCACTATATTATTTTCCTTCCCGCAGTCAGATACTAAAAGTGGCAGCTGGTATATGTCTGGAACCATTGTGTCCTGCATAATTAGACCTTTTAATCACTGTCTCGAACCATATCATCAGACTCTGCATTCCCTGTTGAGTGTAATAAATTGCATGTTGATTTTAATTTGCTTGATGCATATTTACTTGTTTTTATTTACATAAAGCTCTGTGTGCATTAAAGGAACAAGGGACAACTTGCTTTGGATACTTTTATTTTAATTTTACTATATAGCATCTTGTTAAATCAGGATTATTATCCCTTCATCTTGTATTATGTTGCTGTCTCAGGATTTTGAGTATCTGGAGCAGGGATATTGACCATGCCAATTTTTTTACACTAATCTGCAAACTTTTAATTTAACCTCACAGGAATAAAGTTCGGATTGTAAACAGCTGTTTGGAGTGCATTGCAGTGTGTTTGTGAGTCACTGGAGAGAAAATTTCTGAACTATTAGATATAAACTAAATCACTGTAGAAAATCTGTTAATTACAACCTGTGAGCTTTCCCATCTTCAAAGCCCTTTGTTAGAAAGCTAAGGGGCTTATGCACTGAAATAAAACCAAATGTTTCTGTGTGTATATGTTAAAATGTAAGATGCATGTTAAAATGCCACTTAAAGGGTGCTGCACTAAATGTTGGCATGCAACCACAAAAGAATTGGCACCATAGCACGCTCACTTACTCCCCCCATTGCCTCAGCTACAAACTTATGGGCTGATTCAGTAAAGTCTGTGGGAGAGTGCACAGGCCACTCTCCTGTGTGTGTGATTCTCTATTTAAATGAGGCCCAGTGGTAAAAGGAGGTGCTAGGGACACCAGTGCCGTGGCTGTCAGTAGCTTTACCAGCTGCACTCTTGTTTATCTGGCAGGCTGATCCAGTCCAGGTTTTACACCCTTACATGCATGCATATGTAGTTTTGAGTTCCCTAAGAACAGCAGGTCTACATCTGCATGCCTGCAGGGGTGGTGAAACCAGGCCCGGCCAGCCTATCAGGAAGAGTGGAGCCCGCTGCCAACCCTATTGAGGAGTACTAATTGTTAAACCTTTTTTATTGGAGGCTCTGTTTGTGAAACTTGTGAGCATTAGCACCATTCAGTCAGGCTTCAACAATCAAAGGACAATAGCCAAGGTTGACGCCTGGACAACTGGCGTAGACTTGTACTAATTCAACTCCTTTTGTGCCTGAAATACAAAGTAATAATATCCAAGAAGGCTTGAGATTTGCATT
Source organism: Rhinatrema bivittatum (assembly GCF_901001135.1). NCBI lineage: Eukaryota > Metazoa > Chordata > Amphibia > Gymnophiona > Rhinatrematidae > Rhinatrema > Rhinatrema bivittatum. The sequence continues at coordinate 267,860,830 of NC_042621.1, forward strand.
TTCAGGGTTACCAAATATGCAAATGAACTTGGTTCCTGGGCCAGATGTGTACAACAGACTGGAGTTTCATACCCAAAAGCTTTTATGTAGAAATGTATTTATTTAGATTTTTATATTCTGCTTTAAGCATGTTACAGTGTGTACATCAAAGCAGATTACATTCAGGGTCAATAGGTATTCCCTATCCCCACAGGGCTTACACTCTAGTTTTGTACCTGAGGCAATAGAGGGTAAAGTGACTTGTCCAAGGAGCGACAGTGTGGTTTGAACAGTGGTTTCCATGGGTCATAGCCTGCTGCTCTAACCACTAGGCTACTCCTCCCCTCCAAATGAGCCTCTGCCATAAGGATTGCATTGGGCAGTTGGCCCAAGCAATTCTTAAAAATAAATAAATAATAACAGTTCTACTTATAGGGGCTCTTTTTGTATAACTATGCATTCAAATTGCTGTGATAATTAAAAAAAAAAAAATGGAAAAGTAGAGTAGCAGTCCAAACATAATAACCGTTTGCTCACTGGCAGATCTTATTTAAGCTCAGCTCCTGTAAAAACGGCATTACCTAAGAACTGGAGATGTCATATTGTGAGGGCAGAGAAATTTAGGGTTGCCAGTTCTGTGTGCTCCAAACATGCAACTACCCTGTATACATAAGGAATAGCATTCTTGTGTACAGCAAGTGAATTTAAGTCAATCAGTGCTCAGAGCTTTACTTAAAAGCCATTTCAAGGACAAAAGTCAGATCTGCCTCTTTGAAGATTGGCATTCAGCCACTTAGCGTGCTAGCCTGCCAAGACACAGATTGATGCTCACCACTTACACAAAGGAAGGACAAGTCAAACGTTAGCAGCGAATGCCCCAGACGTTAATAAATCCTTTGTACGTCATTGGGTAATCTCAGGGTGTTGCCCACCGTCTGCTGCATGCTGACAGTTGTATTTATGGGTGCTCTTGCAGCAACGGCTGGAAGCATAATGAATCCAAAGAAATCCTGCTTTTATGTGGTGGTCGGATTTCAGCCCAGACCCAGATTATTTAGGTTGAATCAGTGGTTCTCAAAACTGTCCCTGAGGACTACCTAGCCAGTTGTTTTTTTATTTTCAGGATATCCACTGTAAATATGCATGAAATATATTTGCATGCAAATATTTCTCATACATATGCATTGCAGGTATCCTAAAAATTAGAGTGGCTGGGGGGTCCTCGAGGACCAGGTTGAGAAACATTGGTTTAAAGGATACCGTTACATCATATAACATAGTAGCATACTAATGACGACAGAAAAAGAACAAATGGTCCATCCAGTCTGCCCAGCAAGCTTCTTATGGTAGTAACTACCGCTCCATGCAGGTTTCCCCAGGCCTTATATTAAGGATAGTAATATTTACAATCAAAACCAAGCAACTGCCAAACCCATAACAAAATTACTGCTAGCAACATTTCTACAGGTTGAGCAGCCTTCCTGATAATTCAGACACTGCTGCTGGAACAGGCTTTGCATTTGGTCTTGGCCATAGAAGCAGTCCTGTGCTTTATCCCTAATATCTGCATACCAGTACACGGCCCGTAAAAGCCAGGGCCCAGCATTGCCTGTTGTCTGAATCCAATTCCCCTTCCTCCCCCCCCCCCCCCCCCCCCCACCGGGCCGTCAAAGCAGAGAGCGATGCTGCAGTTACATCGAAATCATATCAGCTAATTGGTTATGGTTAGTAATCCCCATGCCTTCTGTTAGGAGTAGAATCTGATGTGCCGTGCTGGTTACCCCCCATGCACCCCTTTTCTTAATTTCCAACTCTGGCCTTCAGGGATCCACAGTATTTATACCAAACCTTTTTTAATTCATTTACTGTTTTTGTCTTCACCATCTCTCCTGGAAGGGCATTCCAGGCATCCACCACTCTCTCTGTGAAGAAATATTTCCTGACGTTGGTTCTGAATTGTCCCCCCTGAAGTTTCATATCATGATCCCTAGTTCTACTGTTTGCTTTCCTATGGAAAAGGTTTGAGGGCCACGCATCATTAAATCCTTTCAGCTATCTTAAGGTCTGTATCACATCTCCCCTGCATAAGAACCTAAGAACATAAGAAATTGCCATGCTGGGTCAGACCAAGGATCCATCAAGCCCAGCATCCTGTTTCCAACAGAGGCCAAAACCAGGCCACAAGAACCTGGCAATTACCCAAACACTAAGAAGATCCCATGCTACTGATGCAATTAATAGCAGTGGCTATTCTCTAAGTAAAATTGATTAATAGCCATTAATGGACTTCTCCAAGAACTTATCCAAACCTTTTTTGAACCCAGCTACACTAACTGCACTAACCACATCCTCTGGCAACAAATTCCAGAGCTTTATTGTGCGTTGAGTGAAAAAAAATTTTCTCCGATTAGTCTTAAATGTGCTACTTGCTAACTTCATGGAATGCCCCCTAGTCCTTCTATTATTCGAAAGTGTAAATAACCGAGTCACATCTACTCGTTCAAGACCTCTCATGATCTTAAAGACCTCTATCATATCCCCCCTCAGCCGTCTCTTCTCCAAGCTGAACATCTCTAACCTCTTCAGCCATTCCTCATAGGGAAGCTGTTCCATCCCCTTTATCATTTTGGTCGCCCTTCTCTGTACCTTCTCCATTGCAACTATATATTTTTTGAGATGCGGCGACCAGAATTGTACACAGTATTCAAGGTGCAGTCTCACCTTGGAGCGATACAGAGGCATTATGACATTTTCTGTTCTATTAACCATTCCCTTCCTAATAATTCTTAACATGCTATTTGCTTTTTTGACTGCTGCAGCACACTGAGCCGACGATTTCAAAGTACTATCCACTCTGATGCCCAGATCTCTTTCCTGGGTGGTAGCTCCCAATATGGAACCTAACATCGTGTTACTACAGCAAGGGTTATTTTTCCCTATATGCAACACCTTGCACTTGTCCACATTAAATTTCATCTGCCATTTGGATGCCCGCTCTTCCAGTCTTGCAAGGTCCTCCTGTAATGTATCACAGTCTGCTTGTGATTTAACTACTCCAAATAATTTTGTATCATCTGCAAATTTGATAACCTCACTCGTCGTATTCCTTTCCAGATCATTTATATATATATTGAAAAGCACCGGTCCAAGTACAGATCCCTGAGGCACTCCACTATTTACCCTTTTTCACTGAGAAAATTGACCATTTAATCCTACTCTCTGTTTCCTGTCTTTTAACCAGTTTGTAATCCACGAAAAGACATCGCCTCCTATCCCATGACTTTTTAGTTTTCGTAGAAGCCTCTCATGAGGGACTTTGTCAAATGTCTTCTGAAAATCCAAATACACTACATCTACCCGTTCACCTTTATCCACATGTTTATTAACCCCTTCAAAAAAATGAAGCAGATTTGTTAAGCAAGACTTCCCTTGGGTAAATCCATGTTGACTGTGTCCCATTAAATCATGTCTTTCTATATGCTCTACGATTTTGATCTTGAGAATAGTTTCCACTATTTTTCCCGGCACTGAAGTCAGGCTCATTGGTCTATAGTTACCCGGATCACCCCTGGAGCCTTTTTTAAATATTGGGGTTACATTGGCCACCCTCCAGTCTTCAGGTACAATGGATGATTTTAATGATAGGTTACAAATTTTAACTAATAGATCAGAAATTTCATTTTTTAGTTCCTTCAGAACCCTAGGATGCATACCATCCGGTCCAGGTGATTTGCTACTCTTTAGTTTGTCAATCTGGCCTACTACATCTTCCAGGTTCACAGGTGCACCTCCTCTCTTCCAGGGTGTACATATTCAGGTCCTTCAGACTCTTCTCATAAGTCTTCAGATACAGACCCCACACTATTTTGATCATTTTTCTCTGGACTACCTCTATCCTGTCTCTATCCCTTTTGAGATACAGTGTTCAGAACTGAACACAATACTCCAGGTGAGGCCTCACCAAGGACCTGTACAGGGGCATCATCACCTCCTTTTTCTTACTGGTTATTTCTCTCTCTGTGCAGCCCAGCATCCTTCTGGCTTTAGCTATCACCTTATCACTTTGTCGCCTTCAGATAGCCAGACACTGTGACCCCAGTAGTTCTCAACCCTGTCCTGGACACATGCCTACCCAATCTGGTTTTCAGGATAGATATAATGAATATGTGTGAGAGAGTTTTTTTTATTTTTTAATTTGGTCTCCAGTATATGCAAATATATGTCATGCATATTCATTGTGAACATCTTGAAAACCAGACTTGTTAGCTGTGCCATCAAAACAGACATAAGAACCTCTGCATTATATGCATCTAAGATTTTTGTTTCATTTTTAATATAAAACAAGGATAAAAATTAATTGTCCAACCTAACCAAGCAGTGATTCAGAATTGTGGTCCAACATGAACACATTTAAGGTAATAACTCTTGATGTCTAATGCAAAAACAAAACCTCCAAGACCATACTAATTGCTTATTTTACTTAAATCATCCCTCCTCCTTAGTCTGGAAAAGATACGCAGATACATATCATTTTCACACCATCTCTTAATACAGCTGAGCACTTTTTCTATATATTTCAGAGGTATTAAAGATAGTTTGTGGCGAAAAGAAGCTTTCTCCTTTTTTTGTACTTGACTTTTACCTCCTGCCCTATTCATTCAGTAAGATTATGCTCCAGAATATGAGACATTCTTATGGTTATCAATTTTGCCGACACAGACATTGTAATTATTCAGTGCATGAGGTAACTGAAATTGGCTTCTTATAAATATACAAAAATGGAACATGATGGCACATAAGGTCCATCCAGTCTGCCCACTTTCATTCTTGTTGTAATGCCATAGACTCAGATGATCTTTGGCTTTCTGCTCATTTCTTTGCACTACAGGGGATCCCTTGGTCTTAACCCGCGCTTTCTCAAATTCAGTCGTCTTTTTTGGCTACATCACCTCCCTTGGAATCTCATACCAAGACCGCTTGTTCCAGAATATTCTTTTTGCTTCTTGTGCATTATTGATATCTTTTAGTTATTTGAATGTCTCTATAATATCCCCTTTCCTTCCTATCCAGTTCTCCTTCCTATCCATATCTCCTCCTGTGGAATAACATTTAAGTCCTTGAGTCTCATTTCATAGGGTTTTTATGTTAGACTTTGCACCATTTTGGTAGTATTTCTGTTGCGGGCATGGACCCTTGGACCGAGATGGAGTTGGCGTGGTCTCCATCATTGGCTGACAGAACTGGCTGTGGCAGAGGCCCAACTGGAGCTTCACCTATACCAGCCCTCATTCACCTTAGGTTGAGCCCTCAGGTGCTGTGGCTGGCAGGACTTAGGCACGGGCCTCTGTTTCTGAGGTGGAGATCCATGGGGTAGTCGAGTAACAGGCCAGGGTCCGGGGCAGGCTGAATTTAGGCATAGTCCAAGGCAGGCAGCAGTGAGGAGTTAGGCAGCAGTTGGAGGCAGGTAGAATTCAGTCATGGACAAAAATCTGGCAGTGATCAATGGCAGACAGAGTTCAGTCGTAGTCAAATGGCAAACCGAAGTCAGAACCAGAGATCAGTCCGAGGGAAGATGGAACAGATAAACAGGCAGGGAGGCGAGGAACAACACAGGCGGACAGGAGAAGACACTGAAGAACTGGACGCTTGACAACAAGATGAATACAAAGAACTGAAGTCTGACCACAGGACGAAGACGAAGAAATTAGGGACGAAGACCGGAGACTGCCAAGAAAGGACCAGGAACACAGGAATGAAGACCAGAAGCATGCTGAGGCAACCCGCTATACCAGAGGTAGTCGACCTATTGCAGAGGCAAGGAGAGGCTGCTGAAGTGGCCCTTTAGAGGCCCATATCAGTGATTTCATCATCTGTGCTGCCGGGCATTTCCTGCCGTGGGCCCTTTAAGAGGAGCACGGTTGGCCAAGTCGTGCCTTAGGAAAGTCTGGGGAGGGAGCGGCATCGGAGGCAGACCAAGTGTGGGGCCTGCCACGCGTTCAGTCCAGGGCCTTCGTCAGTGTCAGCAGGTGTGGCCACAGAGGCAGGCGGAAGTTGGTGGCCTGCTGTGCAACTATCTGGGGGTCTCCCCAGCATCAGAAGGCATCAGGTCAGGCCCAGGGCTGGAAGTAAGTGTGGCGGTCCGCAGGCCTGCCCCGCAGACCGCTAAACGCAGCAATTTCTTTGAACCACCTTTACCCTGTCCATATCCCTTTGGAGGTGAAGTCTTACAGAAACATTATTACTTCTTTTTTTCTAGAAGTAATACCATTCTCTATGCACACCAGTAATCATGTGGTTCTAGACCACTGCCTTCTCACATTGTTTCGCTACCTTGAGATCATCAGACCCTATCACCTCATCTTAGTGCATATCAGCATCTTACCCTCCTCCCTATCCCCCTGCCCCCCCCTTCCCCAAATACTGCTCCACTGGATCTCTGCACTTTTATACGCTGAATCGTAACCACTCACTCCCCAAGCTTTCTTAGATGGCAGTTTCATTTGTTTTGACGGGGGTGAGAGCTTCGCCATCTGCTACCCCTCTCATCTAGTTGAAAGTCCTTTCTGGTTGATCATGGTTCTCCTCACAGACATGCGGGCCAGTGGGAAGACAGTACAGAACAGGAAATGTAGATAAAAGAGATTATTTATCATTGTTTTCCCGTTATAATTTGCTCAAGTATGAACGAGTGTGGTGTGCATGCAGGAGGAGGGAGAACACTAGGGCACTGGAATCCCTCAACTAAAATTCAAAGTACTGTACAGTACAGCGTCTTTAATTTCTAAAAAAAAGTTCAAGGAAAGTATATTTTTACAGGCTGGTTGATTCTCTGAAGATTAGTGACATGATCTATTAATTCTGCATTATGTAGGTGGTTTATTGTTTAGTTCACTGACATTAAAGCTATGATGGAATGGTTTGGAAAACAATAGGCTGCTTTTACAGCTCAAATGCTAAATCCTTTTTAAGTGCTTGCCTTGGCATTGGTCATGGTTTCACCTTTTCAAGGTTTCAGAATCCTGAGCCATTCTGAGGCTGTGAAAGTTGCAGTAATCTGCAGACCACCTCATATCACATTATGATTCCCAACTGTTCCCCATCTTAGCCATAAATCATACATGCTGCATGGTTTCTAGAGCAGCCGACCAGTTAGGGCGAAGCATAATAAAGTATTCCTGGCAAGTTGTCTATATTCTGTTCTTTTCAGTGTTGGGTGTGAAGATTAAACAAAAAATATATATAATAATAACAGTTGATTTGCAATGTCATTCAACAGTTTTACATTCTGTGTGTCAAGACAGATTTCCTCTTCCTCTCCCCTTTCCTTTTTTAAATTGGTGCAGCAGGGGGAAGAAAGTCTGCCTGTTTCCTACTGCAGCCTCTGAGATTGCATGTTTACCTGCATGTGCTGCATGTACTGGATGCATTTTACTGCAACCAAAAAATGCATTGTATGCTAAATACTGCATGCACAAAGTGAATGATAACAATAAAAACAAAATATATATAGCTCTGCTTTCTGTGAAAGATCAGAACTTCCTAGTTGGGACTGGGGTTATGGTGAAGGTTGCATTCACAGTCCCTGGAGGGCCGGGGGGGTGGAGCTCCAGGCCATGGCTCACGGGTGACACCTAATGGCCAGACTCGGTGTATACATTCCTGTCTTCAAGAGGAAGCGGTGGGCTATGGTCCCTGGCGGGAGGGTAAATCCCAGGTAATTGTGAATTAAAGCTCATTTGTACCTTAACCCAACCTGCTGGTTCTGATTGATCTGGAAGCCCAAAGGAGCAGGAAGAAAAACAGAAAAGATAAAAGAGAACTTCCTACCAACACTGTTACTTGCACATTTATAGTGCTAATGCTGGATTTCTTTTATTTGTCTTAATTGTGTTGAGTTTCTGCACATATTAATTCTTGTTTTAATTGGTGATTTTCAGGCAATCTTCCCAGCCAACACAAAAAAGCTCTTAAGCAGCGCTTCCTCAAACTCTTGCCTTGCTGTGGGCCAAAATCCATTCCCTCAGTCAGTGAAAGCAAGTGAATTTTTTTTTCCCTTTTATTCTTCCTGTGTTTGCATTGTTATTTAAATGATTTTGAAAACAACAATTGCTGCTAGGGCTCACAAGAATACAGAACGACTTTAACGGAGGGAAGTAAGATTCATTCTTTATGTACTCTTAATCGTTCCTGTGAAAGTACAGCATCATCAGTAAATGCCTCAGCCATAGGGTTCTCAAGTTCACAGCATTTACTGTGCAGCTTCCTTTCCACTACTGAAATTGGAAAGCACAGCTGCAGTAGGAGACAGGGCAGGGATGATATCTTTCAGAAGCAAAAAGCGCTTCCACCTGACAGTCAGACCCCCGCTGACTCAGTGAGCCTGATTGATACACTAAAGGGTGTTTTCTATGTTGTATCTATGGGGAAAATGCATCGTTTCTTGTGTCTCTTTTTGGTAAGTCAATTCAGCGGTTCATTGTTTTGTTGTTTCTTTTGGAGATTTTGTGGACATGTCTTGACACAGATTTCAAATATTAGGTATTAACAGCACAGATAAATGTATTGAGAGCTTTACTTCGTCTCCTATCACATTTGCTCTCCCTATATTTGTGTCCTATGTGATGATTCACATTTCTATTGGTTGAATACATTTTTTTTTTACAGCTAATTTGCCCATATTGATTGTCTGCATAACATTGACTGTATATTCACTGAGCTGAGCTATATTCCCCTGAGGCAAGACAAGAGACTCATTACTTTGATCAGCATGGGAACTTAGTAAATTGCAGGAATGACAGATATGTTAGAGCACTAACTGGGGCTTAACTCTAGCTATAAATAGTCTTCTAAAAAAAGGAAGATAAAGACGGAGAGAGACCAGAGACTATACATTTTCCTCACGTCGAAATAAGGTTTTTATTAAATCAACCACTACTTGAATTCTTGACATCAAGTCAAGCAAACAGAGAGCGTACCAGACCAGAGTAATGTGATAGTACAATAGCGTAATGTCATACCACACCAGCCTGATGTTTTACATCTCCATGGTAGACACGTCTGGTCCAAATCTTCCTGAATTACACACCCATGAAGAATTTATTCTCACAGACAAGATGGCTCTAAAACCAAACATGCTGAAGCGGATGGTAGTGTTAAGTTGTCAGCTGCTAGCAAAGACTGTGTGTCTCAGTGTTGTCAATAAAGAGACAATTGCCATGTGCCACTGCTTATCTACCAATTGTCTGACCTGTAAACTAAGGCCTGGATTCTCTAAGGTCTGTGACCTTAGAGAATCCGGCGGTAACGGGAGGCAGGGGGGAGAAGCGGGGGGCGGGCCTGCAATAGCCGGCAGCGATCGCACCTCCTCGGTGCGATTGCTGCCGGCTTTCACGCCGAATAACTATACCTTTTAAGGTGTAGTTATTCGGCATGAAACTGGCAGCGATAAGGAATCTTACCTTTCGCCGCCAGCGATGTGTCCGCAGCGTCGGCCCCGGTGCTGCCCCGACTCCGCCCCGACTCTGCCCCGAGATAGCTATCGCGTTAGAGAATGATCCCCTAAGTGACTTCACAGGCCTTCTTTAACTTTCTCACAGTGCATTTAAAACTGGTTTCAAATCAGTTCTCAATGCAGTCCATGAGGATTGAAAATAGATTCATAATGGATGTAATTTTCAAATAGTTATGTGGGGGCTGTACGCGTAAAATTAGCAAATACACGCATAAATACCATGTATGCACATATATCCTATTTTAGAAACTTCGATAATATGTGCATACTTGCAGTGTCACATGTAAATGTTAACAGGGGAAAAGGTGTGGGTTAGGGGTATCTCAGGGTGGGATTCAGAAATGTGCTCATAAATTGTTATTTTGTAAGCAATATACACAAATACATTGCCGAACCTGTTCATACATTTTTTACACCAACTAACTGACTTGTGCAGTACAAATCGCATTTGTGTTTTGTTTATAATTTTTGGGTGGAGGTCTGGGTGTACCGGTGGGGGTTCTGGGTGAAGTCCTGGAGGGTCTAGGTGAACTGGTGAAGGTCTGGGTGAATTGTTGGAGGTATCAACGAACTGGTCATTCCAAATAAGTGCGCAAGTAAGTACTTTGAGAAGTGGAGTATGCGCATATTTTTTAAAAATACCTGCCTCCACGTTTAACAATGGATTATTATGCACATATTGGGGTAGATTTTCAAATACCGCGAATAGGCGTACTTTTGCTGGCGCATCAGGCGCAAGCAAAAGTATGCGGGATTTTAGTAGATACGCGCATATCCGCTAAAATCCTGGATCGGCGCGCGCAAGGCTATCGATTTCGTATAGCCGGCGCGCGCCAAGCCGCGCAGCCTACCCCTGTTCCCTCCGAGGCCGCTCCGAAATCGGAGCGGCCTCGGAGAGAACTTCCTTTTGCCCTCCTCTCACCTTCCCCTCCCTTCCCCTACCTAACCCACCCACCCGGCCCTGTCTAAGCCCCCCCCCTTACCTTTGTCGGGGGATTTACGCATCCCCGCGCGCCAGCGGGCCGCTAGCGCACCGGGACGCGACCTGGGGGCAGGTCCGGAGGGCGCGGCCACGCCCCCGGGCCGTAACCACGCCCCCGGGCCCGCCCCCGAAACGCTCCCAGCACGCCCCCTAAACGCCGCGACGACCGGGCCCGCCCCCGACACGCCCCCCTCGGAGAACCCCGGGACTTACACGAGTCCCGGGGCTCTGCGCGCGCCGGTAGGCCTTTGTAAAATAGGCTCACCGGCGCGCAGGGCCCTGCTCGCCTAAATCCGCCCGGATTTGGGCGGATTTAGGCGAGCAGGGCTCTGAAAATCCGCCCCATTGTTATAAATAATACATGCATATAATATATATGTGCAAAATTGTATAAAATGGATACATAAGAGCATAAGAATTGCCATACTGGGTCAGACCAAAAGTTCATCAAGCCTAACATCCTGTTTTCAACAGTGGCCAATCCAGGTCACAAGTACCTGGAAGGATCCCAGAAGGTCAATAGATTCCATGCTGTGTGCGTATCCCAGAACAAGCAGTAGATTTCCCCAAGTCCACCTTAATAAATTATTTATGGACTTTTCTTCCAAGAAATTGTCCAAAGCTTTTCTAAACCCAGCTGCATTAATAGCTTTCAATGCATCCTCCTGCAACGAATTCCAGAGTTTAATTATGCGTTGAGTAAAACGATACTTTCTCCTATTTGTCTTAACTGTATTACCTAGTAACTTCATTGCATGTCCCCAAGTTTTGCACTTTTTGAAAGAGTAAACAATCTATTCATGTTTACCCATTCCACGCCACTCATTTTATATGACTCTGTCATTTCTCCCCTCAGCTGTCTTGTCTTTAAGCTGAAAGCATTAACTTCTTTAGCCATTTCTCTTAGGGGAATCATTCCATCCCCTTCATTATTTTGGTTACCCTTCTCTGTACCTGAAACATACATGCATTCTTATGGGACAGAAATACACAGTATTTTATAAACTGTGCAGTTCCTGCCACCCATACAATTTATAAAATACTAGCTTTAATCTCCATGGGTCCACTTAATGTTCACAAATGATGTACTGTAGGACAGTTTTGAAAGTTGGGCTCAATGTAATTTAAACTGGGTTTGAAACCAAACCAGATTCCAAACTAAGGGCCTGATTTTAAAAAGCATTTACACGCTTAAAATTAGGTTTTATACATGTAAAATGCACGTTACCTGTGTAAGTAGACTTTTGAAAATTGCAACAAAATATGCCATTGAATTATCCATAGGTTTTACGTGCATAAGTGCACTTTACACAGGTAAATTGCTTTTGAAAATTGTTACAATAGTAGTTACATTTACATGTGTAAATCCTTTTGAAAATTACCCCCATGTGTAAATAAGAGTTAAGGTCAGTCCTCTAACTCTATGGCATGGGCTTTACCCACAAAACATAAATACATTTGTTTCATAATGAAAAAGTACATCTTTGCACACATCTCCTGCAAATAATACAGCAGCAAGGCAGAGATCCAGAAGGAATTACATACAGATAGTTAGGATATTGACATTTTAGTCTGCCAAGAGATGAAAATCAATTTATGACACCAATCACATTTACCTAAGATTTTAGTTTAGGTTAAATGAAAAACAGACAAAAATGGAAAAAAAAAGTTGTCACTTTCTGTGGTATATATTTAATTGATAAGATGTAATTTATTTCTTTGCATGCAGCATTCTATCTTTTTTGGTTCTCCACTCTATCTACATTCTCTTTTCATCAATAGCTATAGATTAAGAGACTTATTTAATAAACTTTCTTAATGTGATAAAAAACCTTAAATACCAATTTTGGCATGTAATGCACGTTAATGGTAAAAACATGAAAAAAAAACATTTTCTGAAAAAAAAAAAAAAAAGAGAGATGTTGCATACAACTGCATACAAAGCATCTCGTTAATGTTAAGCCATGCAATTTGCAATAAGTCAAAAAAGTTAATGCACTTGCTGATATTTCGTCCCCCTCCCCCCCCAGTTCTCCTTAAAGGACCGTCCACAATCCAATGAAGGTATAGTAGAGCAGCCCCACTTCCCATTAGTTCACAGCATCCCACCCTTAGTAGCACAACAGCTCCTCCCTTCCCCCACTCGGCTGGTTTCATTTGATATTGGAGAGCTTGCAGGGGAAGAGTGAGTAGGGATTACTCCTACTCCAAAGAGCCTTAGAATAATTCAGATGGGGTAGAGAGACCTGGTGATTAAGAGCCGCACCCCTGGTGACTAAGAGCCCCAGCCCACCTTTGAAGCTGTCAAGGATGGGAGAAAGGGGATGACATGAAGGCTAACAGCCCCTTGACACCTCTGTGGGTTGGTGTGCAGGAGGAGGGTTGTGCTACTATACGGGTCGATACAGTAAGGCCGCGGTAGAAACAGTGCGGCAGTGTCAGGCGCACCCTTCCTCCCCGCACGCACAGTTCTCTTCACTAACTCCCCGATTCTCTCTTCTAATCGCATGCAAATGCATGCCGCGGCTTTAAAGCGGTAGGGAAGGGTTATGCCCGCGTAACCCATTTTACTGTATAGGCGCTTAATACAGCGCCTATACAGTAACCTGGGTGCGCTGGTACCTGTCATTTCAAATGGCATTTGAAATGACAGGCACCATGAAGTGAAAAAAAAAATACCAAAAATATGTAAAAACCTGAGTGTTCAAAAAAAAAATTTTTTTTTAATACCTGTCGGAGGGCCGCGTGGGTCCAGGCGGCTGGCGGGCGGCGGCGGGAGCCGGGTGGTCGCGTGTTTAATCTAGGCCGCGGGCGGGTGGGCACCTGTTCCAGGCGGCGGAGGGGGCGGGTGGACACGCGTTAGTTCGAGAAGGCCGGCGGGCGGCGGCGGGTGGTCGCGTGTTAAATCTAGGCCGGGTCGCACAGGCGCGCATTCATTCATCCAGGCGGAGGAGCCGGCGGCGAAAGCAGCCGGCTCCGCCTGAATGAATGCGCGCCTGTGCGGACCCAGCCTAGATTTAACACACGACCGCCCGCCGGCCGTCTCGAACTAACGAGTGTCCCCCTGCCACCGCTGCCGCCTGGAACAGGCGCCCACCCGCCCGCGGCCTAGATTTAACACGCGACCACCCGGCTCCCGCGGCCGCCGGTCGCCTGGACCCACGCGGCCCTCCGACAGGTATTTAAAAATTTTTATTTTTTTTTCTGGCAGGTTTTATGTGTCCCACATCATTACATTTTCTCGATCATCTCTGTATCGCTTTTTTTTTTATTGTGTTTTATTGTTTTTGAGTGTCTTAAGCGGTGTCGATGGATTTGTTACTAGACTCACAGTCCTAACTCCTACTAGGGGGAGGCGGTAAACTAACACGTTACGGCCGCGGCAAAACAGTGCGTTACTAATGAGATAACCTGAGCGCGCGTTACGGTATCGGAGGGGAATAGCTAATTCCTTCATTATACAGCTAATTCGTTCATTTACATGCCGGGTGCGGGAAGGGTTACGCGTCTGTTTTAAGAAGCGCTACGGACGCGCGAAACTGGAGACTGTATCGCTGGTTTGCCTTTCGCGTCCGAATTGTGCGCAGCGAGCTCGTTACAGACGAGAAATCTTCAACTGAACGTTACTGTATCGAGCTGATAGTGAGAAAAGAAGGGAAAGGGCCAGCAGTAGTCCTCTAAGAAGCATTATTGTCTGTGGGGAGGGGCTTGGGCAGGTATTACTAGCAGCAGGAATACAGATGCAATCTCTCAGAAGATATCATCCATGTATTACTAGTCACTATAATGCCAATTTAATACAGTACCGCTAGTCTGCATTGTTCACTTTACTCAGTGTAAGAAAATGCATATGGCTTTCCTAAATTGTTGGGATTATAGAGGAGATGTTGGAAACCAGTAGGATAATATTAAGTAAGCTGGTGTTGTGGAGTTAGGAATTAGGGAAAAAAAAGGATACAGAGACTCAGGTTGCCCGTACATAAAATGGATCACAATTAATCACTGCCAAGGATCATACACATATGCAGTAAACTGCTTGATTACACACAATAAAATGTTATTGCTGATTGTTTTATTTAGTGAGTAACAGCATGTTGCAGAAAGAAACACTGCTTGCATCAGATTTATATAGGTTTTTAGCCATATGAAATTGCATTTATGATTTTAGAAAATTAGAAGGCACTTTCCCCTGACAGAAAAGATGTCTGTCATTATCTCTGCTTCCATCTCAGAACTCTTAGAATAGACACATTAGCATTAGAATCAGATAGCCATGTGATATCTAGGAAGTACCAAGCTTACAGTATCACATCTGCTTCTGTAAGATAAGAAAGTTAGTCTCAGGAAGATACATCTCTTACTTTAAGATTAAGGAAGTAGATCATCCCTCGCTATTTGCCCAGAACTGGACTGCTGCCCAGGATTGCTAAAGATTAAGGAAGTAGACAATCTAGATTACGGAAGTAGATCATCCCTGGCTGTACACCCAGAACTGGCTTTCTGCCCAAAGCAGCTAAAGCTGCAAAAAGAGGAACTACTTGCTACAGTTGAATGTAAGCCCAGATAGACAGAAAGAGACTTTCTGTAGCTTAAATTGTACTATGGGGGTCATTTTCTATTGCTTATTGCGTGTGATAAGCGGCTATTGCACGCAAAAAGTCCCTTTTCGCATGTGATAGCTTGCCGGGGGCAGAGTCGGGGCGGAGTCGGGGTGGCGAGGGGAGGAGTCTGTTTGGCGAGGAGGTGGACGCTGCGATGTCTTCGCTGGAGGTGATAAGGTAAGCACCGTTATCGTCGCAAGTAGCACGCCCAATAGCACCACCTTTCACGGTGGTGCTATTGACTGCGAAAGCCGGCAGCGATAACACCGTGGTGGTGCGATGGCTGCCGGCTTTCGCAGGCCCGCCCCCCACCCCCCGTTTTCACTGGATTCACCATTCTGAGTTAGAATGGTGAATCCAGGCCTATATTTGCAGTTAAAATACATAAACCATTCTGGGAGACAAGAACTATTCTGAAATCATAATTTATACTTTAAATGCATTTCTTTCAAATGTTTAAGGAGAGAGAAATGTTCCCCTTACAATAAAAAGGTACTGAAATATTTCCCTTACATTTAGAAGAGACATTAAGATACATAGTGACATTAAAGATATTGCAATATCTAAAAGAGGAAGTAACTATAGCAAGTTCAGAGAGCCCAGAACTAAGGAAGTATCTTTCTGTAAGAGCTGAGACACACTTATGTGCATGATAGCTAACATATAACTTGTGGATCCTACTTTGTGTGATGGCAAGGACAAAGAAGTAAACTATGTTCACACAGTCAGAGTCCTAGACTATAGCCCAGACTTGGCTGTCAACCCATAAGTGGGTGGTAACCCAGTGCACGTTCTGCAGTTAGGTACATATAAGAGGAAGGTTTGCAAGCAGTTCTTTGCACTGAGTGGGCAACCAACCCACAATGACCACAGTGCCCAATATGTCATCATTTCCCCCACTGAGACCCTTCTTCATAGACATTGCTGAGGATGAAATGGGGGAGTCATTGCTCAGGGAAGTTCCTACTATAAATATTCTTTAGACCATTCTCTTACATTGGCTTGTATATATGCTCTTACATATGGTATTGTTTCATATATGTAGTTATTTGCTAGGCTAAGATCCTGCATGCATTGCTGCTACATTGCTGATTTCATTGCATATAATTTTTGGGGAAGTGTTTGTTGTGAGTTATATTACTGCTAATTCTTGTGTAGGAATAAAGGTTACATATATTCTTTTGCAAATTTCTCTCAGTGTTTGTGTCTTATTTCCACCGAGTCATTCAGGGAAAACATCCCACTCCACGGCCACACCACAGCTGATGAGCAGGAAAATTGTCTGGGTAAAAATTACCTGAATATCTTTAGCTGAATGTTCAGTGGGACAAGTCTTGTGCTGTTACGTGATAAAGTTAGATAAAGTTATCCAGTTAACTTTGCCACTCACTGCCTTATTAGAAATTTAAATTTAAAATAAGTTGTGTGCCTCCACAGCCCAATGCCCCCAAAATAAAGTAAAAAATGTTGGGGCCTTCATGGTTTGAGCCCCCGCCCCCCCAAAAAAATTATGCAAAAATGTCATGGCCTAAGCCCCCTAATCATCCTGTTCCCCAAGTTTAAAATAAAAAAAAAGGCTTTTTTTTATTTTCTTCTCTATTTTGTTTCTTGTTATTGATTCCCATAAAAGATGCATTCTTGTATTTATTAATTGAAAAATTAATAAATACTTAATTTAAAAAAATAAATAATCCCATAGTCTAGTCTCTCCTTTCTCAAGATACCCACCCCGCTCTTCCCTCAACCTCCAAAAGTAGCCATTTACCCAGCAAAAGGAGGAGAAACATTTAACCTCCTCCTGTGGGGTAGAGCTGAGCAGTACCAGCTCTTACATATTCATTTATTCATGGCACTCCTCTGGGAATTGATCAGTTTCATTAACAACTGATCGTTCCCTGTTCAGAAATCAGAATATAAATGCTACCCAGAATGCCCCTGCACTGCTTCTTTTTTAATCCAGGTAAGTTTTAGACTTACTTGACTAAAACTTGTCTAGTCAGTGGTAGGAGGGGGATATTTAAAACCTCAGGTTTATCTCCCTAAATCATCAACTTAGCTGGAGAAATCCTTCTGAATACTGACCTACAGAAAGGATGTGATGTCACCCTTGGACAAAGCTTGCTGGGAGGTGTAGTTTTAGGGGAATTTGATCTGGGAAGCTAGATAGAAATAATTAGGGAACTTGAGGCATGGTGGAAAAATAGACATCTGGCAGAGAAACAGTTAGAGAGAAAAAAACATGTGCTGGGTCTTTGTTTGAAAATAGAGTCCAGGTTCTGGCCATAAGAGCCCTCACGCTGGTGGGGAGTCTTCATTTGAGAAGTCTGTGGCAACCAGCTGCTAAGGAATTCAGCAACTTGTCAGTCTATTTAAACAGAGATTGTTTTCTTACTACATGGAGGTATGCTAGTTTGTGTTTAAAATTTCATATGCCTGACTGGATTGCCATAATGACTTAGGCTATTTAACTGAGTTGGGAACTGTAAATAATGGACTTTTGATTGGAAAGAAAGAAATAAATTTGTGCCTGCATGGCATGCATTGTATCTGGAAGAGAAGTCAAGTCCCCACCTCAAAGAGTTTACTGAGGGCAGCAGTACTTTACATGAGGTTTTGTGATTTCCATATTAAATAACATGCTTTAAACCATGCAGTTCTGACACATTTTAGTAAACAGAACCCCAAGTATTTTGCTATACTAAAGAATTAAAATACATTCCCTGCACAAGCTTTTATTTCAGATTCAAATACCTTATACTTTTTTACTCCTGCTGGCAGTAGCTTCATGTGTTTCCTTCCATTGTTATATAGTCAGTCTCTTGGCTATGGAGAAAGAAACCATGTGCAGTCGTTTAAAACAGATTGATAAAACATAACAAATGTGCCCATATTTGTTTTATTTGTAATGAATGGAGGGATCCCACGAATGAAACAAATAACTTTGTCCCATTCTTTTACATTTTCCATTCATTTCTATGGCCCATTGACGTTTATAGCTGTGTACCGCAGAGAAAATAACAACTGGTAACTATAGTAACTAGCTCTTGCCTGTGTGACCTCACTGTCTTGTCAGAGCTAAGGCAAGACAAGTTGACAGGGAGAATAACCAGAGACAAATCACGGTGCAACATATTTTTAACTGGGACATAGCTGCTATCTAGATTAAGTAATGCTAACGTCCTCCCACTGTAAAGTCTAAATATATCCAAGAAGCTCTGTATTTCCTCTCTAGTTCTTGGCCAAAAAGCATATGCAAATAGAAGCTCTCACAAATTATTATAGATTATGGGATTTGGCACTGATAAAGGGCTGCTTTTGCTCTTCTCTATGAAGCAGTGGTCTCATCACTCATTGTGGGCAAAAAAGAGAGGTAATGCACTGCTGCTGATTTTGATTTTTCTTTTCACTGGGGGAGGGTCAAGTTGATAGATACTATGGAGACTGCAGTTGTGTTACGAGCGCGCGCGGGGTCGTCTCGGGCAGGTGGTGAGCCCTTGGGCCACGGCAGGACCCCAGGAGGAGTCCAAGGCCACACCGTGGGAGGTGAGCTGAGCAGGCATGGTGAGCCAGGCAGGCAGGAACAGAAGCAGGGAGTCCGACCCTCAGCCGGACCTGCATGCCCATGGTAGCCAACACGGGGAAGTTGACTAATGAACGGTCCTCCGACTGTTCCCGGCCCTTTCGGACCTGCCGCAGGGAACGGCAATGGGCAGCAGGCCGGACAGAGGCGAGGGCAGACAGAGTCCTTAAAGAGAAGACATCAGACGGGGCAGAAGCAGGCTGAAGCAAGACGGAGACATCAGGACAAGGGCTGAAGCGAGACACAGGAAAGGTCCAGGCGAGCAGGAACTCCGATACTGGGATACTCACATCCGAAGCCCCCTCGGCTGGCAGAAGCTCAAGAGCCCGTGGGACGAATCCCTCCTGTTGGCCACTCCCGGGCCCAACAGGACAGAAGGCTCAGGAACCAGGTCAAGGCAGAGGCACGAAGACATCAGGAACATCAGGCAGAGACAGGACAAGGCGCCATCAAGACATGGAGGACCTGGATCAGCTAGGTTACAGGCGACTGTAATGCTCAGATCCAAGGCAGACATCAGGACAGAGACAGGACAAGGAGCCATCAATACATGGAGGACCTGGATCAGCTAGGTTACAGGCAACTGCAATGCTCAGATCCAAGGCCTTTTGCAAGTGACCAGACAGTCCTTAAATACTGGAGGTAGAAGGCAACTCCCGGGGAGGAGCTTGCCAGGACCGCCCACCGCTGGTCCTATAAGTCAGGTGGAGAGCTGCGGGCCAGCCCCTAGGGAAACAGGCGTGGCTGGTAACAGGAAGTCCAAACGCTGAGGCATGCAAGCCACAGGCACAGCTAGGCCTCTCAGGCCCTGGAGCAAGTCCCGGACGGAACACAAGCGAGGCCCAGGCTTCAGAGCGGCCTCCGGAGGAAGGTAAGAGACCTCCTGTAGCGCAGCAACAGGGGGGATCGCAACAAGTTGCACCAGTGCTAGTGATGTTTTTTCTCTGTTTATCTGGAATCAGTGAGATGAGCAATGCATACTCCAGAGACTGAAGAGCTTACCAGACTGCCAATCTTTTTTGTCTGTTAGTGTTTAACAGTTTTTTTGTGTGTGTGGAGTCAGTCAGCACTAGTGTATACAGCACAGCACATATACACGGTATATGTGTCTGTGTGTGTATGATAGACAGTTTTCCATTCTGTGAGTGTGGGTATAGTTACAGTATCCAAACCCCCAGTAGGCATTACATTTTAACAAATTCCAACATGTCAGGAAAAGGGAGAGGAGGGGATGTTGGAAGGGTCAGCAGTTTTGGCCAGGACAGCAATAAAAAAAGGCAGTCCTGCATCTAAATTGAAGAGGGACTTATTTAGGTCCAGAATGGCAGGAGAGGAAGGCAGCTCAATGCAGAAGAAATTTAAATTTGAAAAGCTTGTACCACTGCCAGCTGTTCCTCATCCTTTTGCTTTGGAGCAAAGGGAAAAGATGGGAGAGCCATCCAAGACTGGCATTAACAGAACAGGGGTAGCAGAAGTGCAATGCCCAAAACCAGCAGCATGCTCGTCTTTAGTCACTGCTTCATAGGCAGTGAAGGTATTCTGAGGAAGAATCTTTTATCTTGTTTGGGATTCTTTGAATCAGAAGATACTGAAGAGCTAATATCTGAAGAGAATTTGGGAAATTTAGTCAGTAATATCGTAATCTCTAGTAAAGTAAGGGGGGGGGGGAAGAGATGATACTGACGATGTTGAGAATAATCCCGAGGAAGAACAGGCATCGGACTTCTGCTGCTTAGGCTAGTTGGAGCTACAGATGCTGTAGAGGTAGGATTCACACAGTCCCAGAAGGGAGGGACCCCCAACCATTGTGCAAGAGTGACACCTAATGGTCAGACATGGGGCATAAGTTGGAGGGTCTAGAGAGAGCAATGGTCTGTGGATCCCTGACAGAAGGATTGTCATGGAAATGAATGAGCCCAATAAAAGAGGGAGGTTAAAAAGTCAGAGAAAAAAATACTTGATAGTTGCAAATGAAAATTCTTGGAACCAAAGCCTCAGTAGGGGCTACTTCCGATTGAGGTTACTAGCCCAAGTAAGATGAGGGAAACTACTGGGTCAAAAAAAAAATCCCTGTATGCTAAATTAGCACTGTTAAAGAATATGCATTCTTAAAAAGGTACTTAATGTTAGACCTAAACGGATTTTACCATTTTTTCCAACAACATCAATTGTTTGACTATAGTAACTGATTTTTTAAAAATAGGGCTGCACTCAAGTGTAATCAGTTATAATAAACATGCTTTAATCGGTATGGCAGAAAAAATAAATAAATGGAGATGAATATTAAATAGAAGTCCTATATCAGAGGCTAACTCTTAGATAGGATCACATAAAATAAAAATGTCACATAAAAAAAGCAGGGGTCAGGAGAGCAGAGGAGGAGTGGTTGGAATAGTAGGCTGTAAACCAGCAAGGCAGAGGTCAATAAAAGAACAGAAGATATGCCATACTGGGTCAGACCAAGGGTCCATCAAGCCCAGTATCCTAATTCCAACAGCAGCCAATCCAAGTCACAAGTACCTGCTGAGTACCCAAACATTAAACAGATTGCATGCTACTAATGCCAGCAACAAGCAGTAGCTATTCCCTATTGATCAATAGCAGTTTATTGTCTTCTCCTCCAGGAACTTATCCAAACCTTTTTTAAACCTGGCTACACTAACTGACTTAACCACATCCTCTGGCAACAAATTCCAGTGCTTAATTCTGTGTTAAGTGAAAAATAATTTTCTCCAATTCATTTTAAATGTATTACTTGCTAACTTCATAGAGTGCCATCTAGTCCTTGTATTATCCAAAAGAGTAAATAACTGTTTCACATTTACCCGTTCAAGTCTTTTCATGATTTTACAGACCTCTATCTTATTCCCCCTTAACTGTCTTTTCTCTAAGCTGAACAGCCCTAACCTCTTCAGCCTTTCCTCATAGGGGAGCTGTTCCATGCCCTTTATCAATTTGGATGTCCTTTTCTGTATTTTCTCCAGTGCAACTATATCTTTTTTGAAATGTGGAGCCCAGAATTGCACACAGTCTTCAAGTTGTGGTCTCACCATGTAGTGATGCAGAGGCATTATGACATCCTCCATTTTATTTGCCATTCCCTTCCTAATAATTCCTAATATTCTGTTTGCTTTTTTGACCATCACAGCACACTGAGCCAATGATTTCAATGTAATATCAATTATGAAACCCAGATCTATTTCCTGGGTGGTAACTCCTAATATGGAATCTAACATCGTGTAACTACAGTATGGGTTATTTTTCCTCATATTATGCATCACCTTGCACATGTCCACATTATATTTCATCTGCCATATAGACACCCAATCTTCCAGTTTTGTAAAGTCCTCCTGCAATTTATCACAATCTGCTTGTGACTTAACTACCCTGCATAATTTTGTATCATCTGCAAATTTGATCACCTCACTCGTAATACCCCTTTCCAGGTCATTTATAAATATATTAAAAAGCACAGGTTCAAGCACTTAAATGTTTAAATTTTTCCACTGTGAAAACAGGCCATTTATTCCTACTCTATATTTCCTGTCTTTTAACCAGTTTGTAATCCACAAAAGGACATCTCCTCCTATACCATGACTTTTTAGTTTTCTTAGAAGCCTCTCATGAGGGAATTTGTCAAATGCCTTCTGAAAATCCAAATATACCCCATCTACCAGTTTGCCTTTATCCACATGTTATTATGAGGCAAGACTTCCTTTGGGTAAATCCTTGCTGGCTCTGTCCCATTAAACCATGTCTATCTATATGTTCTGTGATTTTATTCTTTATAATAGTTTCCATGATTTTTCCCAGCACTGAAGTCAGGCTCACCGTTCTATAGTTTATCAGATCACCTCTGAAGCTCTTTTTATATATTGGCCACCTTCCAGTCTTCAGGTACCAAGGATGATTTTCATGATAGATTACAAATTACATGAAATAGGTTTGAAATTTCATTTTTTAGTTCCTACAGAATCCTAGGAAGCATACCATCTGGTCCAGGTGATTTGCTACTCTTCAGTTTGTGAATCTGGCATACTACATCTTCCAGGTTCATGTGATTTGGTTCAGTTCATCTGAATCGTCACCCTTGAAAACCATCTCCGGAAGATGTATTTCCCCAACATCCTCCTTGGTAAACACTGAAGCAAAGAATTCAATTAGTCTTTCTGCGATGCCTTATCTTAAAATCCTGCTGATGCTCCTTGTGACTTTTCGGCAAGTTACTTCACCCTCCATTGCCTCAGGTACAAACTTGGGGCCTCATTTACTATTCGTTTTTCCCCTAGAAACAGAATGGGAAAAAAGCCTTAGTAAATCAGGCCTTTAGATGAAAAGTATTAGTGACAGGCAAAGCCCAGCCACACTTGCAAATGAAAAATATGAAAAGATATTTCATTTTAATTAAGAAATTGCTTTTCCTAGCTGAGGAAAGATACAAGATTGAGAGATGATGATAACTGATTGATCAACCAGTTAAAGATTCTCAGATAACCTCATCTTGCTTTTCAAAACAGTTGTTGATTGTACCTCTAGTACAAAGGTAGCCAACCTGTGGCTTGGTAGCCACATGTGGCTCTTTCATGTGCAAAATTTAGATCTTGCCTTCATGTCTCCATGAGGGCAAGAGCCCCCGGAAGAGGGGCGGGACTGGAACAGGAAGCTGTTCCAGGCCCTTCCCTCTTGTTTTCCTAGTGCAATTGACTGCAGTGGAAACAGGGTGGAAGCAGGCAGCAGAGGCATTTTTCTCCAAATCCCTGCTCTGCCTCTCCCTTCTTGTCTGCAACCAGCAGCGCTGGAGGACGGGAGAGGGATGGGGGTGGGGGTGGGGGGTGAGGCTGGAGCTGACAGGACAGTAAAGAAAAGCCAGTCAGTTCCCTCTTCCAGCCCTGTTCACTCTCACCCCCAGCTACCTGAAGTAGAAGGCTCTTCTCTGATTTGCTGTCTGGAGAGAAGAGACTGGAGGGAAAACTGTTCCAGGCCCAGCAAATCATTGTGCCCTCAAGACTTGGGATTCGACTAACAGCAGAGGGGTAGGAGGGAGTCACCCAGGACTCCCATCAGGCCAGAATGATTTGCGGTGAGGGAAAAGGAATGCATGTTTGGGAGGGGAAGGGATAGAATATGAGAAGTGGTGAATGTTGGGAAGGTTGAGGAAGGAGATGATTGCTGGGGGGGGGGGGGGGGGGGGAGAGCACAAGGAGTTAAATGCTGAGAGGGGGATAAGGAAATGGTGAAGGCCATTTCCTTCATTATCTCCCTGAAGTTAACAATGTCTGGAAATGTATTTCTCCCCAAAGTCCATGCTGCCATGTGTTCTGAGGCAGGTGTGAGGGGATCAGGGCTAAGGTGGAGGGACTAGAGAGAAGAAAGAGGACCAGGACAGTGGGTTGCATGAGAGCCGGGTAGGAAGGTGTGGGGGAGTGGAGGGAACATGAGAGAGCCAGGAATGGAGGTAGAAAGGGTTTGAAAGAACTGGGGAAAAGGCATTACAATGGTGCAAGAGCCTGAATGTGAGAGTGTATGTGAAAGTAAGCCAGAGGAGAGGGGTGGTGATGAGGGTGTGTATGAGAGAGAGAGACGAGGTGGTGAAGGGGGAGGGGGAGGGAGAGTGGCAGAGCCAGAAGCAATGTGTGTGGGTAGGGGGGGGGGGGGGGTTGGTAAGGATAGAGAACAGAAAGCCATAGGTAATGAAAGGGTAAAGGAAGTGTTAACAAAGCCAGAAGAGATGATGGGGGAAGGAGAAAATGAGATGATGGAGGTGGAGACGATAGAGCCAGAAGTGTGACTGGGAAGAGGGAAGGTTTGAGAGAGAGACATAAATAATGGGAGGGGTGTGTGAGATTCAGAAGGGGAGAGGGAAAGAAAGAGAGAGGCGAGGAGTGGGAAAAGAGGCAAGGCAGGGCACTGATGCTGGACGTAGGTTAGGGGAGAAGTCGGGGAAGGAGGAAATGGTAACAGGGACACACTGGTGCTGGGCAGAGGGTGAGGAGAGAGGGTGAGGAGAGAGGGTGGCAAAACAGTTCACGTGGGGCAGGAGGTGTTAGATTAGTGCCACCGAGCCCCCTTTGTTGGAGGTGCCATGCTGGGGCAATGGCGAGAGAGTCTGATTGGGTCAGGGTGGAAGGATTGAGAGAAAGACTGACGGGGATGAGGAGTTCTTACTGGGACCCCCTCGAAAAATGTGAGTCTCTTTGCTACTGTGCATTCTGATTCCATGACCACCCTTACTTTAGTAAGTTGGAGACTTTTGAAATGATTCTCTAATTGGGAGGTTCTGCTATTTTTGTATTAAAGATTATATGCATGCCATGACTGATATGGGCCTTTTATGAGGGCTGTGAACAACATCACACATAGCATGAATCATTCAGATACCATACAGCCACAGAAATTCACCTGCCAGTGAATTCTCAGCAAAGTTTGGGTGCTGTTGGAACTGAGATGTTTGATACAATTCACATACCTAAGCCTTCACTATGCATCCATCCATCAGTGTATTCCCTACAGGCCCTATATCAAGTTAAGAGTTTAATTAAAGCCCTTGTTTCATGTTTGTTCTAATCCTCTGATGTGAGTTTGCTGCTTTGCATCTAATCTTATCTAGTTTACTAATTCTTGCATTGTAAATGCAAAGGCAGTGTGTGCCCAGAGGTTCTAAAATAACAGCTCAAATGACATGTTCTGGTGTTTACGCCATACTATTAGAAATGTAAACTGTCAAACCCTGAAGTCTCTCTTCCAAATGTGATTAACCTAATGCAGCAGTTTGGACTTTTGGGCTACTTAGTAAATTTTTCTAAATCTATCTTGATGCCTTGCAAAACTCAGAATCCAGTTAGTCATAAGGTGATATCTAGGTTTGGTTTTCATTTGTTTTCAGCAAATAGTGCATAATATTTGCTAAAAATGAAAAACAATGAAAAAATAAAATAAAATAAAAACTTTGAAAATAAAAAAACTAACAAAAAAAAATCCCTGAAAAACTAATTAACAAAATGAAAACAAAAAATATTAGTATTCACATCCCTACTGTCTTTAGGCTGTATATTTCTGGTCTTTTAGTTTAGTTTATTGATTTTGATTAATTGCCTTTCTTAATAACTAATCAAAGCAATGTCTTTATCCTCTACTTAAACCCATTGGACTAGATTGAAGAGTTTGATGGTCCATCCCATGCCATTACCAGCATGGGTGTTCTTTAATGCAAAAGAAAGGGTGACTGCAAGCAACATGCATTTATTCTTCTTGTGCTCAACATCTGTGGCAGGAGTATTTTAAATGCTTAAATGATTACCTGTTCTCAGATTCTCTTGGTATGTTTGGGTGCTACTTTTGTCTCAATAGACGTTTTTGACAACCTGATGGGAAAGTGGCCTATCTTTTTTTTATTTTTTGATATTAGAATTTTGCTCTGAGTTCTCTTACAGGTTCACTGTTTGGGTGTGGTAAAACATAAAGACACAAAGGGCCGCTATCCACACGCATCAACCTTGGTGAGATCCTCCACTTTAAGACACAAGATAGAACAGTTCCCCTATGAGCAAAGGCTAAAGAGGTTAGGGCTGTTCAGCTTGGAGAAGACACAGCCAAGAGGGGATAAGATAGAGGTCTATAAGATCATGAAAGGACTTGAACCTGATATTTACTCTTTCAGATAATACAAGGACTAGGGGGCATGCCATGAAGTTAGCAAGTAGCACATTTAAAACAAATCAGAGAAAATTATTTTTCACTCAATACACATTTAAGCTCTGGAATTCATCGCAAGAGGATATAGTTAAGGCATTTAGTGTAGTTGGGTTTATAAAAAGTTTGGATAAGTTCCTGGAAGAGAAGTCCATAAACTGCTATTAATCAAGATGACTTAGGGCCGGATTTTAAAAAGGTTATGCATGCCGGGCCTATTTTCAAAAGGCTCGGAGACGCGCGTAAGTCCCAGGGCTTTACTAAAGGGGTGGGAAGGGGGCGGGGCAGGGTGGGGTGGTCCAGGGGCAGGGCAAGAGGCTCCAGGCACAGTGGCCATTTGCCCCAGGGCTGAAGTAAGTTTAGAAACAAAAAGAAAAAGAGAAAAAAGGTAGGGGGGAAAAGGCAGGGGAGGTAAGGGAAGGTGGGGTGGGGGAAGTTCCCTCTGATTTCGGAGCAGCCTGGGAAGGAATGGGGGAAGGCAGCGTGGCTTGGAGCGGGCTCAGCGCGTTCAAGGTGCACAATTGTGCACCCCCTTGCGCGCGCTGACCCCGGATTTTATAAAATTGGGCGCACATGTACGCCCGCGCGCTCCTTTTTAAAATCTACTCCTTAATGTTTGGGTACCTGTCAGGATTCTGGGCTTGATGGACCCCTGGTCTGACCCAGTTATGGCAACTTCTTATGTTCTTAAGGCTGCTATCTCCTAGCAATTCCTCCAGTGAGATCTGCCACTTCAAGACAAAGTATTATCCTGCAATCTCCCTTCCTGATGGGATCTACTGCTTAAGAAAACATAAAGCCATACTCACACACTCACATTCTGAGTCAGCAAATGATAGATACCAGAATAAGCAGTGTTTATTATTATTGCTAGGTTACATTCCAGAAAGCAAGGCAGAATACAGAGATATAGCAAAGTCAGTAGTTGCAATAATAATGAGTACAAATACTTTCTTACGGTTGCTGAGTTGCTTCTGTCAGTGAGCATTCTCTCTCGCTGTCTGTCCTGCTGCCATCTCCCTCCCTTGCCTCTGTTAGTTATACCCTTTTCGTCTGTGCATCTGAAACTGTGTTTTCAGAAGCTTATGCGGTCTTTCTAAAACACAGTCTAGGGTGAGAACTCTCTCCCAATGGAGCCTGAACATCTTTTTATGCTTTCTGTTCTCACACTTGTTATAGACATGTGATGTCTGTCAGTGTGAGAACCCTGAATCCACTAAAGCTTTACTTCTGACTACATCCTTAGCCAAGTTTGTTAGACTTAGGCAAAATAATTCCATTACAAGTTCTGATAACATAAAAATTTGATCTGAGAATCCTTTGAGGTTGAACAAATTCCTTTTGATTAAATGGGTCTTAAGTGTTTCATTTTATATAGAGCTTTCGCTAACAATTTGCCTGCCCCTTTTCTTCATAAAGGAGGTAATTTTCAAAAGGTTTTACTGACTTTATGCAGGTAAATGGGTTTTTGAAATTTTCTGTTTTTACATGTGTAACTCCTTTGAAAATTCACTCCATAGGACTGAATTTTCAAAAGCACATAAATGGACTTTTGAAAATTGCTATGATATATGCTACTTTTATGTGCCAAGCTCCTTTGAAAATTCACTCCTGTATGAAGAGTTAGGAAGTAATATTAGAGAAGCAGGATTATGGGGGGATTTGACCACTTTTTTGGAAATATACTTTTGTGGAGATATATTTGGAAAGCTGGTGAGCAGACAAGTTAGCCAGCTAAAATTAGCTGGCTAACTTGTCCTAGGTATTCAGTGGGATAAATGTCCCATGGATTATACTCACCTAAAGTTATCTGGCTATATGAAGCCAGATAACTTAAAAACCCAACCAACCTTGTTTGAATATAACTAGTTAGGTTTCTAAGTTATCCAGCCTTGTGTGAACAGATAAATGTCCAATTAACTGGATATCTTCAAAGATATCTAATTAAATGGCACTGTTAAGTTTGTTTTTTTAAAGTGGCTTACGGGCCTGTGATCCAATTCCCAACCCCTCCCCAATATATCATAAGTGGCTTTGCTGGACCGTGCAGCCTCCACCTCTCTGAACCACTGCAATGTTTAGAAAAATGTGGATCCACAGGTTAACCTCCCACCCCCTTCCCCATTGTTTTTAATTTTAACTTGGGCTCTCTCCTATCCATCTCCCGACCTGCAGCCTATTTAGCCCGTAGCCTTCCCCATTTCAGACCCTGAAATCCCAAGCTGGGAGTGATGTATTCATTTACCTGTGTGTGTCTGTGTGTATTTTTGTGTATGTGAAAGAGTGAGAGAGAGAGAGCCTGTGTATGTGTGTGTAAATCTGTATCCATGTGTGATTGAGAGTGCAAGGGGAACGTTTGTGTGCAATAAAACCCAATGCCCTCCAACTCCCTGGGGTTAATCCACAACAATCTCAGGGCATCTGGAAATTAAAAGTTCCTATGTATGGAGAGCAGGTGATTTTGTTTTCTATCCTTGTTCTAATTATTGGGTGTTATTTGATGTGTCTGCGGTTTTGAAATATTTTATTGGTGTTTGGAAAACTGTAATGAGTTTTTAATTATTGGATGTTATTCTGTTTGTCAGCTGTTTTGAGAAGTAGATAGCTATGAACTAGGTCTGATCTCTGTGTGGTTTATGTTCCTTGTTGGCGTACATTATTTAAACACTTGCTTCCATGACCTTATAAATAATGTATGCCAGAAAGGGACATAAACCACATAGAGATCAGACCTAGCTCATAGCTATCTACTGATCAACAACCCAAGCCTAGCGCTGGAGTTGTATGGAGTCTGTGGAAGTCTGCCTCCAAGTCACAGCAGGCCTCATCACTTTCTGCTCTTAGGCAGTAGAGACTCTCTATTCTCAACACCTATGTGACTCTTCAGTTGTCACACTGCAGACTCTATGAGCTTTACATAGAGGCTACTTTCTGGGATGATATAGTGTTCTAGCAGGCTTCAAGTTGATTACATATATTTTAAACTGTCATACCGCAAAAAGAGAATGTAATTCCTGCCTTTTAGTTGACATGAGGACAAATGTAAGGGCCCCAATGTTATCTCTTGTGGGTTTATTTGTATTATTCCATCTAAGACCAGATTGGAGTTATATGTACACTATGGGGCGGATTTTAAAAGGAGCGCGAATAGCCTACTTTTGTTTGCGCTCCAGGCGCAAACAAAAGTACGCTGGATTTTAGTAGATACGCGCGGAGCCGCGCGTATCTGCTAAAAACCTGGATCGGCGCGCGCAAGGCTATGGATTTTGTATAGCCGGCGCGCGCCAAGCCGCGCAGCCTACCCCCGTTCCCTCCAAGGCCGCTCCGAAATCAGAGCGGCCTCGGAGGGAACTTTCCTTTGCCCTCCCCTCACCTTCCCCTCCCTTCCCCTACCTAACCCACCCGCCCGGCCCTGTCTAAACCCCCCCCTTACCTTTGTCGGGGGATTTACGCCTCCCGGAGGGAGGCGTAAATCCCCGCGCGTCAGCGGGCCTCCTGCGCGCCGGGACGCGACCTGGGGGCGGGTCCGGAGGGTGCGGCCACGCCCCCGGGCCACCCCGGGCCGTAGCCATGCCCCCCGGCCCGCCCCCGGAACGCTCCCGACACGCCCCGAAAACGCCGCACGGTTCGGGCCCGCCCCCGACACGCCCCCTCCGAAAACCCCGGGACTTACGCGAGTCCCGGGGCTCTGCGCGCGCCGGTAGGCCTATGTAAAATAGGCTTACCTGCGAGCAGGGCTCTGAAAATCCGCCCCTATATACTCTCTGAGCCTGACACCTGCAGCTGCAAATTTCTGTTCATTAGAGGTGAACAAGACCAAGAGCTCTATGTACTTTTCAAGCAGGCTTCTAACTAAAGAGTTATGAGATGACAGCATTAGGTGCTAGACCTAGAGAGAAGGCCCATTGTTTGGTCAGAGGTGATATATCTTCACGATGAAAGAAGCTAATAGTTTGTTATAGCTGCAGTATGACATTAACATAGCTATACAACTTATTGGTCACCAATAGAGTGAAGACCTTTCTACATCACCTCTAGCTAAGCATTTCTAGATCTATTCCACTGGACGGCATATGGAGGTGATCATTAGCTAGATAGTGCCAATCTCACATACATGCCCATGTACTCAATAGTTAGCTAAGAGTATGCTCTCTGGAAAAGGCAATATGAGCAACTTATGAAGCTCCATAGTAAGAAGTTTCATGTTTTGCTCTTGCTGGCTTCCTTGGGAGCATACAATGAGCTTTCCTTTTTAAGATCTAAGCCACATGGTCTTGCATGTGAGAAATGTGCCTAGTTGGAATGGCCAATGGCACTCTAGCATGCAAGATCATGTGGGTCTCAAACTTCTAACCTAGTCAAACCTTAAGACAGAAACCTCACAATAAAAAGACACAACCAGTCAGTTAAGTTTTAAAATATGTTACCACTTTATTAAACAAGATTTGTAGTCACAACATTCAAAGCAATTCAATATCTTTGGTAATCACATTCTGTTAGGATAAGACATTGTAACTGAAATTACCAGCACATTTTGTGGAGACATATACATACATTGTTAAAAATGGCAACATATAAAGTATTGTTATTTTATCCTTTAGTAAAATTATGATTACAGCAAAGAACCTAGAAAGTTGAAGTGGCAACCCAAAGGCTACAGTTCAGCTCTAATGTTAGAGCAGATGCCTGCACAACAATGTATAGAAACATAGAAATGATGGCAGAAAAGGATTAAACGGTCCATCCATTCTGCTCAGTAAGCTTGTGGTAGCATCAAAAGTATCAGGCTTATTGGTTAAGGGTAGTAACAGCTGTATCAGCAAGTTACCCCCACTACTACTTGTTTTCCCAGATCTTAAAATTTAGTGTCCTTGTTGGTTGCTGTCTCAGTCTGATCCCCCCCCCCCCTTTTTTTTCCCCCGCTACTATTAAAGCAAAGAGTAATATTAGAACAGAGAGCAATGTTGGAGTTGCATCAACAGCATGAAGGCCTATTGGTTAAGGTTAGCAACTGCCACACAGCAAGTTACCCCCATGCACTTCCCTCTTCATTTCCATCCTTTAGTCCCTGGGGATCCACCGTGTTTATCCTAAACCCCTTTGAAATCTTTCACTCTTTTTGTCTTCACCACCTCTTCCAGCAGGGCATTCCAGGCATCCACCACCCTCTCCGTGAAGAAATATTTCCTGATGTTGGTTCTGAGTCTTCCTCCCTGGAGTTTCATTTCATGATCCCTAGTTCTACCAATTTCTTTCCAATGGAGAAGGTTTGTTGATTGTGCGTCATTAAGACCTCACAGGAATCTGAAGGTCTATATAATATCTCCCCTGCACCTCCTTTCCTCCAGGGTGTACATATTTAGGTCCTTCAACTTCTCCTCATAAGTCATTTGATGACGATACCCAACCATTTTTGTCGCCCTTCTCTGGACAGCCTTTATTCTGTCTCTGTCCCTTTTGAGATACAGTCTCCAGAACTGAACAGAATACTCCAGGTGAGGCCTCACCAAGGACTTGTACAAGGGGATTATCACTTCCTTTTTCTTACTGGTTATTCCTCTCTCTATGTGTTGCGTTCGGGCCTGCTCTTCGCCCTCACTCCACCCTCTCTACCTCTACGGCGACTCCCTCCGGGCCTGATGGACGGCTTGCTGCCGAAGCGTCACCATGCCGCTTCTCCTCGGCGTCCCTGGACCAGCTCGACACAGCGGATCCGCCATGTTCTGATGAAGTAGGGCGCGCGTGCGCTCCAAAGTATGTACCAGCAAGGGTGCAAACCTCAGGGGCGTCCCCCTGTATTGACGTCATCCGCTTCCAACATAAAAGATCTTCACTTGCGTTTACAATTCGAATTAGCAAGGACTTTGACGGAATCGCTAAAGGAAACATTCCAAGCTACTCTGCCTCCTTGGACTTACCAGGGGTACCCGCTCCTCGGGGGCCTCGCTCTCTTTTCTCTATTTCAGATTGCAGATAGGAACCAGTACTCGCTCCTCGAGGGCCTATGTTCCTGAAGATTCTCTACTGCCTAGAAGCTATTACAGATACAGACAATCGTGAGCTGCCAAAGCTCTCTCAGAGCTGTCCCTGGAACCAGGAACTCGCTCTTCGAGGGCCTAACTCTTTCCAGCTACTGTCCAATCTTATGGAACTCTCTCCCTGAAAACCTCCGACTTACATCAAACCGTAAAGAATTTAAGAAAATGCTAAAGACATATTTATTTAAAGAAGCATACAACATACCACAAAATCAATAACACAATATACTGATAGATCTTTACTATGTCTAATCTAGCTGCTTATGTCTATTTTAACCTTCATATGTAAATTTCCTATGCTTTATTTTTAACTTGTGTATGTAAATTTGTAAACCGCCTAGACGGACATGCAAATGTCTTATTGTTTGCGGTATATAAACATTTTTATATATAAACATTTTCATATAAACATGTTTGCGGTATATAAACATTTTTAAATAAATAAATAAATAAATAAATAATACTGAGTCTCTTTAAGATTCTATGTGAGATTGTCATCTACTACTGGATATGTATACAGCATACCCTGTCTACTCACTATCTATAGTCTCCCTGCAGCTCAGCAACCCTGGGATCGCAGTTCCAGTATCTGAGGGACTTCAGCCCTGCCGGGCATACCAGCTCACTACTGCCACCTCTGGTGGTTCTACTAACCTGTCTAATAAAAGAACTATCTCTGTTTGTCTCCATACTCAAACCTAGCCGTTGGTCCCTCTCAGGATATCCTGCTGGGGGCACTGTCATCTGCCATCGGCCCAAGGATTCACCTATTCACTACAGTGTGCTCACTCCTCCCACTTCAGGAGCTGAGCATAACAGGGTACTAGCTCTCATCTAATGTCTCCGTCCATCAGACATCAGAACCATAACAGTTTGCAATGCAGCACAGAGATATAAAAGAGTGCTAACTCCTCCCCTCTGGAGAAGCAAACCTCTAACAGATTGCTAACTCCTCCCTCCTGGGGAGTTCACTCATACAGATTGCTAACTGCTCCCCTCTGGGGGAGCAAACCCTAACACTATGCAGCCCAGAATTCTTCTGGCTTTAGTTATCACCTTGTCACATTGCTTCGCCATCTTCAGTTCACTAGTCACTATCACCCCAAGGTCTCTCTCTTGCTCTGTGCACAACAGCCCTTCACCCCCCCATGTGATGGCAAGTGAAGGCCCAGACAGTTCATGTTGAAAGAGTGCACTGAAAAGGGACTGCAAAAGGGCCATGGCAGCAAAGTTTAAGATAAAGCCCAGACAGTCCATGTTGAAAGAGTGCCATGAAAAGGGACAGCAAAAGGCCACGACAGCAAAGTTCAAGTAGCAGCCAGCAGGACTAGGACCAGAGAGGGCAATATGAGGCAGCAGGACCAGAACTGAGCACGAAGGCAGCAGTAGGATGAGATGAGATGAGACACCTGCATTGGAGCAGCAGCAGGATGAGATGAAAAGAGACCCTAGCAGCAGGACCAGGAGATGAGACATGATGAGAAGAAATACCAGCAGGACTGTGACTGGAGACCACATCAAGGAGGCAGGACTACAGGAAGAGCATAGAGGAGGGCATAAAAAGTAAGCAGCAGGACAACACAGGCTGACAGTAGACCATCACATCAACAAGCCGGCACAGGATGGGCCCAGCAGGCTTCTTCCATCTAGCTGGCACAGGAACTCTGTACAGAGGACCAGCCTGGCTTGTTTGGACAAATCATCTTTGAGTGATATTTTGAAGCCTTTACAACTGGGTGCCTCATGGGCCTTTTCCTCCCCGGGGCTTTTTGGTGGTTGGGGGTAGCATTTCATTGGAGGGCCTACCCCTGGGCTGTCCTGAGAGCCAGGGACTGCTGCATGGTGTGGACTCCTGGGAGGATGGAGATGGCACAGGTGCAGGCTCTTGCAAACATTGAATGAGTTGGGTGACCGCTGTGGTCAAATTATTGATTGTAGTTGATATGGTGGTTAAGCCCTGTTTGCTGCTGGACGGTTTTGGTGTGGCTGATCTGAGCTGTCCTCACCTACACTATCTCTGCCCGTATATGGTGAAGATTTTGGAACTTGTCTCCTCTCAATGCAGTCTAGTGTGACCTGCACTGTAGAATCCACTGCTGGTGCTGCAGGTAGTGGGGTTGTTGATCATGAGGTGCAGTCCGTGCTGCCAATGCTGGCATCTCTGAGCTCAAGGGATGAGCTATCTGGCTCTGTTGGACATCCCGCTGGTCACGAGAGTTTCTGGAGGCAGGTGGCGACTGGGATGGTTGCTCCCATGGCAAGGCAATTTCCTCCATAAAGCCTGAGAGGTTTAGGCTGGCATCAAGGGGTAGGGGTAGGGCTGCTGCTGCTCCTCCTTTTCCTCACTCCACTGTGTCTGAGCATCTAGTTGAAAGGTGCCCGCTGAGAACTGGGCCTGCACTGCTGGTCCCTGGGGCTTCATGGCTGGGACTGGGGATTTCCTGGGCAAGAGCTGTGGAAATGAAGAAAACATAAATATGAATGCTAAGAATTGCACATGTACTGTTTTGCATAAGATGTGCACTTTCCATAATTCAATGTGAGTATCCTGTGCAAAAAAGTGTGGAAATCTGTAGCAGAGTTCACACTGAAGGTGATGTGACTTACTGCCCCGGCTCACATAGTGTCCAGGGCCTCATCCATCCCCTCGAATATGTCCAGTCCTAGCCGTTGAATCAGGTGCTCCTCCATTAGCATGAGGAACAATCGAGCAAGAGGCTCCTCCTCTTGTCTGCAACATATATTTGTTCCATCTTACAACCTTGTTCTTTAAATGGACCTTTATGTCCCTGTAGTGATGGTCCACCTGCTCTCCGCTTCTCTTTATTCCACTGCGCTGGGATATGGCCTGTACAGTAGTATTCCATGTCTGGGCGTTGGAAGCCCTGGAGGTGCTCCCAGCCTGGATGCTGAAGAGCAGGTGGTGATTTTCAAGGATGCCAACAGTGACCTCTACTCTAATCTTTAAGTGTGTAGATGTGGCTGAGCTGCTGCCTAGCTGCCAGAGGATCGGGTTGCCACTTCCATTTCTGGAGAAATGTCACTATCCGTACTCTCGCTCCCACTTCCTGCCCTTCTTCCCCCCATCCTTCACCTGCCGTGACAACTCCCCACCCCTTTGTCCCCTCTGTCTTGATCTACCCTGCCATCCTCCTCCCTCATGCGCACCTGCCTATACCCTTCCCCCTCCCACCTCCTCCTATCCCCTCCCTCCTCCCTATCTCTAATCCTAATCCTCCTCCTACCACTCCTGCCCTCCTCCTTTCATTTCTCCTCCCTCCTCCTATCCCTCCTCGCCTCTCCTCTCTTCACATGACTACTATGAACCATCTTCTCCTCATCACTACTCACCACAGCACTCCTCCATGCCAACACTCTTCCACTCCTCCAACGCTCCTCCAACATTCCTCAATGCTCCTCCAACTCCACTCTTTCACCATTCCTCCACGTAAAGGGACAGACAAACTAGACAAACGCACCCCAAAACTTCTACACACAGTTAAAATAAGAGATGAAGTTAAAGGAAAACAGATGAAAAAACTCAGGTAATTAATAGAAAAAGTTCCTAAACTCCCATTAACTGACTCACCTCCTGTCCTCTCTCTCCAATGCTTGACATACTCTCAAAGAAGCAGCTGCAGGAAACTGGTATATATATAAATAAACAAAAAAAATAACTGCAGCACATACAATGACACGCAATGCATAAAATGATGCGCGACGTAATAGTGTGTCACGCAACACAATAGAGTATTGTACTATGCGATATTTACATACACGGTGCGGTATGTCCTTAATTTGCCTAACCACACCCATCTTTTAAGCGCAGCCCACAAACGCACTATATTTCAGCTTTATTTAACGTGATTTGATGAATCTAGGCCTTAGCTGGCTAAGTGTCAATTTTCAGCCTTAGGTGGCTGGATAAGTCTAGGACAGCTATTTGACTGTCCTATCGTTAGGTCTATAAGATAGCCAAGTATATTTAGCAGTGCAGCTCTGCCACTGAATATCTCGGCCAAGTTAGCTAGATAAGTTTATCCAACTTGCTTGCTCAGCTGGATAGTGGCTGAATACTGGTCTTCTTTTCTTTGTGGGTAAAGGTAAGGCTATAGTCTAGCCCAGTGGTTCTCAACCTTTATCCCTTCGTGACACACCTGATGGACAATGCTTCCATGTGTGACACACCGCTCACAACAATCCACAGCTAAGCTAAAAAAAACAGCCTCAGTATTACTTTTATTGTTAAGAATGACACAAGGGAAAGATAAGAGTACTCTCTCTGAACAGAAATACATTTGTGTACAAACTACATTCTCTGTCTCTTGTGGGGGCCAACAACCTTTTTTCTTCTGCTGTTACTTTCGGGCCCAACAAGGGAAGATAGAATCAGTTATCCCTAGCCCAGAAGAGAAAAAGAATTGCCATTTCTCGCTGGGCTCCAGCAGCAATGGTGATCAAGAGCTGTGTCCTATTGGGCCCAGGGGATGAAGAAGTCTGCCTTGTGAACTGTACAGCCTTCTGCACTCTCTTCTCCCCACACAATTACAAATGATGCATTTATAATAGATTTTATACGAAAAATGACATTAAAAAAAAACACTTGGAATCCATATGACATTAGGTCTATTGCAACGTGGTCAGTATGGGCTTAGCACTCAGAAAGTCATGAGTAAAAGAATTATAACAACAATGTAGTAAAACCTCTGTACTAAAACAACACTAACTGCCAGCACACAAACAGTAACAACCCTACTTATGAAAAAGTTAGTCGTCTAATATTACATCAGGCTCTAAAATACCAATACACCTTATATTAGGAAAATAGAACAAGCCAGGCTGCTATAGATCCCTACACAGAAACTACATGCTAAGAGAATACCTCACCTTGGTCATACATGCAGAATACAATCAGACCCTCACCAAATACAGAATAAAAAGGGCATTCTGTAAGTACGAATAAAATTTTGCCAACAAAAACTGAACTGGAAACCACATCAGTAGAACAATGGAAAAACAGACTCACCATTCCTCATAAAAAATATATATAAAATCAATAGTAATAAAATCATACTTCATAACAGCTGAAAAATAGAACATACAACAATTAAAAACTCATAAAAATGTTCCAAACACCCAATAAAACATTTCAAAACAGCAGACACAAACATACAATAAAAAAAAAGACACTGCTCTCCATACTTGGGAACTTTTGATTTGATGGTGCCCTGAGATTTTCTTGGATTAGCAAGAGGAAGAGGAGGGGGTTTATTGCTCAAACTTTCTCTTCTATCTCTCTTTCATATATGCACATACTGTCTCCCTCACTCACATGATCAGTCTCACAAACTCATAGGCTGTCTCTCACTCACACTTGCTCAGTCTTGCGTGTGCGCACACAGAAACACACATGCAGGCTGTCTCTCATTTTCATATGCTCAGCATCACACAGGCACACACACAAGAGCTGTCTCTCACTCTCACACAGGCACACATACATAAACATACAATAGCTATCTCTCACTCTCATGCTCAGGGTCACAGGCACACACATGCAAGCTGCTCTCATTTTCACATGCTCAGTCTCACAGGCACACACAGGCTGTCTCTCACTCCCATGTGCTTAGTCTCATACAGGCACACAAACGCACACATACACACACACACAAACACATGCTTTCACTCACATGCTCAGCCTCACACAGGCTCTCACTCATGTGCTCAATCTCACACAAACACACCCACCAAGAGTCTCTTACTTTCACATGCTCAGCCTACACAGGCAAAAACATACACAGCCTCTCACTCTCACATGCTCAATCTCACACAGGCACATACAGGCTCTCTCACCCTCACATGCTCAGCTCACACAGATTCACATACAGGTTGTCTCTCACTTGTGCTCAGTCTCATACAGGCACACACACACTGGCTGACTCTCAACTCACATGCTCAGTCTCATCCAGGCTCTCACTTATGTGCTCAGCCTCACACAGGCTCTCACTCATGCTCAGTTTCACACAAACACATCCACAGGGAGTCTCTTGCCTTCACAAGCTCAGTCTCACACAGACACACACATACACAGGCTGTCTCTTACTCACATAGACATGCCAACACACAGGCTTAGTCTCACACAGGCACACACATACTGTCTCTCTTCTCCCAGAAGCACAACTATCAGCAGCCTGTTTAAAAGTTACCATCTTAGATTGTAAGCTCTTTGGAATAGGGACTAATTGCACTTGAATTCGAAAAGCATTTCGAGCATTAGTTGAAAAGACAGGCTAAAAATCCCCAAATTACATTAAATATAGTTAAAAATGTTGATATTTTGCTTACATTTAATGGGTGGGCTTCCCTAGTCCTGATTTTCCAATCTGAATCAAAAGTTGAATTCCTTCCCCCACCCCCATAACAGATCTGTTTGTCCATTTTCTCCCTCTTTCTTGTTTAGTGATCACTCATTCCCTGAACCTTTTGTTAATGCTTTCACATCTTTAAACTCCCTTGTATGCTCTGTCATCCCTAGCTCCTTTACTTTCACCCCTCCAGCCCCTCTTGGTCACTTGCTCAACTCCCAGCCACCACATTAAGAAAGGTGGAAAGAAGGCAAAACGATCACCGGCATGGTTAAAAGGGGAGGTGAAAGAACTATTTTAGCCAAAAGATCTTCATTCAAAAATTGGAAGAAGGATCCAACAGAAGAAAATAGGCTAATGCACAAGCATTGGCAAGTTAAATGTAAGACATTGATAAGACAGGCTAAGAGAGAATTTGAAAAGAAGTTGGCTGTAGAGGCAAAAACTCACACAATAAAAACTTTTTAAAATATATCCGAAGCAGAAAGCCTGTGAGGGAGTCAGTTGGACCATTAGATGATCGAGGGGTTAAAGAAGCATTTAGAGAAGATAAGGCCATCGTGGAACGATTACATTATTTTTTTTACTTCAGTGTTTACTGAAGAGAATGTTGGGGAGATACCCGTATCAGAGAAGATTTTCATGGGTAATGATTCAGATGGACTGAACCAAATCATGGTGAACCTAGAAGATGTGGTAGGCCTAATTGACAAACTGAAGCGTAGTAAATCACCTGGATCAGATGGTATACACCCCAGGGTTCTGAAGGAACTCAGAAATGAAATTTCAGACCTATTAGTAAAAATTTGTAACCTATCATTAAAATCATCCATTGTATCTGAAGACTGGAGGGTGGCTAATGTAACCCCAATATTTTAAAAGGGCTCCAGGGGTGATCCGGGAAACTACAGACCTGTTAGCCTGTTCTAAATATCAAAATCACAGAACATACAGAAAGACATGGTTTAATAGAAGAAAGTCAGCATGGCTTTACCCAAGACAAATCTTGCCTCACAAATCTGCTTCACTATTTTGAAGGAGTTAATAAACATGTAGATAAAGGTGAACGGGTAGATGTAGTATATTTGAATTTTCAGAAGGTGTTTGACAAGGTTCCTCATGAGAGGCTTCTAGGAAAAGTAAAAAGTCATGGGATAGGTGGCGATGTCCTTTCGTGGATAACAAACTGGCTAAAAAACAGGAAACAGAGAGTAGGATTAAATGGACAATTTTCTCAGTGGAAAGGAGTGGGCAGTGGAGTGCCTCAGGGATCTGTATTGGGACCCTTACTTTTCAATATATTTACTAATGTTCTGGAAAGAAAGACGACAAGTGAGGTAATCAAATTTGCAGATGATACAAAATTGTTCATAATAGTTAAATCACAAGCAGATTGTGATAAATTGCAGGAAGACCTTCTGAGACTGGAAAATTGGGCATCCAAATGGCAGATGAAATTTAATGTGGATAAGTGCAATGTGATGCATATAGGGAAAAATAACTCATGCTATAGTTACACAATGTCAGGTTCCATATTAGGAGCTACCACCCAAGAAAGAGATCTAGGTGTCATAGTGGATAACACATTGAAATCATCGGTTCAGTGTGCTGCGGCAGTCAAAAAAGCACAGGAGTTGAGCATATCAGATTGTTAACTTCTCCTTCCACAGGAGCAGATTCATTACAGATTGCTATCTCCTCCCTTTTTAAGGAGTAGATCATAACAGTTTGCTGACTCCTCCTTCCACAGGAGCCGAAGCATAACAGATTGCTAACTCCTCCCTTCTTGAGGAGCAGATCATAACAACAGCACAGTACACATCAGTGAAGCTTGCATGTAAACCTTCCCCCCAAACCCTAGACCACCACCAAATCCTCACCTCAAGTTACTAGTTGACCCTTCTACAGTGGTACAGTGGTATATCACGTTCAGAAAAAAATTAAAAACTTGGCTATTCGCCCAAGCTTACCCCTAAAAAAAGCCTCAGGGTCACCCACACAGTCTCTTACCTCACGGATGCGTCCATTTCCGCAACTCAAAGGAACTGTTGCCCGACTAATTGCACTATCTTATAATTTGCTTAATTTCATATACACTATGTAAATTTGTAAATTTGCTTAATTTCATATATACTAGGCAAATTTGTACATAATTCTTATCCTGTAAGCACCCTCTCCTCCTTTTGCCCTTCTCTCCAGTTAGAATTTGTTTAACTTAACTTTTAAATTTGTTAGAATTTGTTTAACCTATTATTTTTTTCTCTAACAGCCTAGTTCTACATTCCCTGTTATAATGTAACTTTTGTTGTTGTTTGCTGTAAACCGGTACGATAAGACCTGGTCTTGAGCATCGGTATATTAAAAGAATTTAAATAAATAAATAAATAAATCAATAAATAAATTTAAATATAAATAGTTGACTAATAGGAGAGCCTTATAAAGAGTCTCTCTCTCTCTCTCTTTCTCTCTCTCAATATTCAGCAGCAACCATTTAGCCAGATAAGTCCATTTTATCCAGTTAAAAACCCCATAATAACTATCTGTAATAGCACAAAATGTTAAATCATCCATGTGAGAATTGGAGATGTATAAAAAATGAAAGTGATACTGTAACTCTTTTCTTAATTACAGGCATATATAACAAATACCTTGGGCATCACTCCCGTGG
The DNA here is from genome assembly GCF_901001135.1 of Rhinatrema bivittatum. Classification (NCBI taxonomy): domain Eukaryota; kingdom Metazoa; phylum Chordata; class Amphibia; order Gymnophiona; family Rhinatrematidae; genus Rhinatrema; species Rhinatrema bivittatum. The sequence continues at coordinate 267,902,240 of NC_042621.1, forward strand.
GGAAATCTTTTTCTAGGGCAGACCATTCCAGCAATGACCTTAAGGATCAGAATACTGGAAAAACTTCAAAACTACCCAGGATTGTAAAATATTATACAGGTTGCCATTGTTTTATTTTTATTTTCTTTTATTGTTTTGCAATTTTATTTTCAGTTATCTTTTTGCTTAGCTTTCATTAGTATGTATTGCTAATTTATTTTACATATTTTTATTTTATTGTTAGATTTTTTGGCCTAAGCTTTCATTTGGAAAGGCAGTGACAAATATAGTTCTATTGCAATATATTATATTGTTGAACACTTTGAAAAAACACAATGAGACTTTGATTTCCTAACCCATTACTAGCATAGGTCTCAGTTCACTAAGCTTTGCCCTCATATACACAAAGAGGCCAATATTCAATAAGCCATTTAGTGGACAAGTTTTCTCATTTATTCAGTAGGATAAACATCCTACTGAATATATTAGCTTAAAATTATCCAGCTACATATAGCTAGATAACAAAAAACTAGCCGGCTATATTTGAAAATAGCTGGGTAGGTTTATAAGTTATCTGGCCCCGAGTGGCCGGATAACATGCTACTTAACCAAATATCTTTAATGTGGCATATTCAGCCACTTATCCAGCTATAATAATATGTAGTTATGTGGCTATAATTTAGCCGGATAAAAAAGGAGCGTTTCAGGGACATTCCTGGGAGGGGTTGAGTTATCCAGCTAACTTATCCAAAAATCCGATATATCCGGCTAGGTTAGCCAGATAACCTTAGACCTGCTTCCGAGCAAGTCTAAAGTTATCCAGCCTTGGGGCCGATGCAATACAGTGCGCTCAGTGTATAACCTGCACGCGGACACTGGTTAAATAGGCGCTAGTCCACCCCTAATGCAGTAGGGGGATTATTTAACGCGAGTCCGCCACGGAGTGATTGCGATAACGCTCATCACATGCAAATGCATGTGAATGAGGCTATTACTCATTCACTACGCATTCAAAAAAAAAGTGTGCGTCTCAGACGCATATTTAGCTCTCAGATATTAATGCCAGCCTGGAGCAGGTGTCAATAGCTGAGCGCATGTAAAAGAAGTACAGAAAAGCATAAAAAAACAGCTTTTCTGTACTTCTTTTTTTTTTTTTTTTTACTTAAGAAAAAAAAATACCTCGACAGACCGCCAAGTTATGAAGACCAACACCGGTAAACTCGGCATCGGTTTATAGCATGCGCCCCCCCCTTGCGGCGGGCGCTTTCCGCGTTTAATATAGCATCGGCCCCCTTGTGCGGCTGAATAACGTGATACTTAACTGGATATCTCTGAAAGATATCCAGCTAAGTCGTGCTGACATAAAGAATCAAAAGTCAACAAAGGAGCTAGCAGGCCAATCCCCTCCCTCCCCCCAAAATATCTTATAAAGGCCCTGTCGGACCGTGCTCGCCTCATCCCTCAAAATCTTTAAATGGTGCAGAGACCCGCTGTCCCGGTGTTTTATAAATTGAAATATCAGCCTGCCCCCTCTCTTCCCTCCCACCCACCCGCAAAGATGCTAAAACGGCAGGGCTTCCTCCTTCCCCCGACCCTCCTCCCTCTCCCATTACCTTCTCTTTTATTGCGGGGAGCAAGGGACCCTCTGCCCTGCCCCCGGTGCCTCCAGCACTGGTCCAAGAGAGACAGTGCTGCCTCTAGCCATAAGGGAAGCTTATGCTTCCAGCTCTGCCTCTCCTACGGGCCAATACAGTAAAGATCGCGGGAGAGAGGGCGAATGCCCGCTCTCCTGTGCGCGCGATACAGTAAATTAATTTATTTAAATTAGGGCCGGCGGTAAAAAGAGGCTCTAGGGACACTAGCGCGTCCCTAGCGCCTCTTTTCGGACCGGAGCGGCGGCTGTCAGCAGGTTTGACAGCCAATGCTCAATTTTGCCGGCATCGGTTCTCGAGCATGCTGACAGCCATGGGTTCGAAAACCGGTCGCCGGCAAAATTGAGCGTCCGGTTTTCAAAAGTTTGGGTTTTTTTTACTTTTTTTAACTTTTGGGGTCCCCGACTTAATATCGCCATGATATTAAGTCGGAGGGTGCACAGAAAAGCAGTTTTTACTGCTTTTCTGTGCACTTCCCTGGCGCCGGCAGAAATTAACGCCTACCTTTGGGTAGGCGCTAATTTCTTAAAGTAAAATGTGCGGGCGCTAATAGGTTCGGGGAGGGGGGGGTGGACGCGCTATTACCCCTTACTGAATAAGGGGTAAAGCTAGCGCGTCTAAAACGCACGTCCAATCGCGGGTTAACAGGGCGCACTGTACTGTATCGGCCTGCTAGAGCAGCACTGAAGGCACCGGAAGCAGGGCAGAGGGTCCCTTGCTTCCTGCAATAAAAGAGAAGGTAATAGGAGAGGGAGGAGGGTCGGGGGGAGATGGGCTATGAGAGGTCACAGAAAGCTGGTTGGAAACATTTTACATGCTGCAAGGCTGATGACTGCCCATATGTGGAAGTTCACTTCCACTATTAGAGGGTGGGAGATTAAGGTAGTCTGTCAATAGGATTAAGTTATTGTACATCTGCAAGCTGTGTATATGTCATTCATATAACTGTGGCAATTTAGTCTTAAAAAAAACAACAAATAAATAAGAACTTTAAAAAAAAGATTTGGATTCTAATGCCTGAGCCCTCTCAACCTCCTTTTTAAAAGACGGAAGATAGTACTCACGTGAAACAGGAGGGCGAGCATTTTCTGGAACACTGAGTATCTCGACTAGGTAACTTTTAAACATACCCTGTCTAATTTTAAAATGAGCACGCGTGTGCCCATACACGTGCAAATTGGCGCGCGAGCAAAGATTCGTTGGAATTTTAAATCTTGCGTGCAGTTGCGCGCACAAGTTTTAAAATGCACCAACTGTACATAAGTATGCTCCTAATTTTAAGAGCTTACTCTAGCAAAGCTAGCACGCGTGTCTTTCATAGGGCTTTGTCGACTTTTACGTGCGTATATCAGCGGATTTTAAAACGTGCTCGCAGAAGGCACATTCCCAGCTTTCCAGTTAGTCCACCAGTTTGTCCAGTTAACATGAAGGTCTTCCAAATCCCTCTGGTTCTTCGTCCTGCATGTTGCCCAGTTGATCTGGACCCCTGACCTTGTCCTATGACCACTAAAACTCGAGATCTATAGACTTGCTCCTCATCAGGAACAGAAGTAAAATTACACGGATAATATGCCTATGCATGCTGCGGATTCCTGTTTTAAAATATGGAGCTACGCACGTAAGTGTTGACCCTGCCCTGGAACGCGTATACCTCACCCCTTTTACACCTCCTTATTTCTCACATGTGCATGGGTACATATGCGCGTAATTTGTAGCTTTTTAAAATCCACGTTGCTTGGGTGCGACCCACATATACACAATTATGTGGCCATTTTTATGCAAGCAACATTTTTAAAATCAACCTCATCAAGTGTAGAAACAGGCTTAACCTTGAGAAAATTAGTGAAGCATAAATTCCTCTGTCATACCATATTCTCCAACATTTCACTTTTATTCTGCAAAAACAGGTTACTGTTAACCTGTTCAATAGAATCTAAATGCTGTTTCCAGAACGAAATCTCCACATCATGATTCTTGGAAGTAGCCAGGGATTCCTGAACTTGTTGAGAAAGACATGCATCTATGCTAAAAAAATAACTAGCACTTCCCAAATTCCTTCCAGGCACATTACTTTAGGTATAACAAAAACCAACTGGAGATGTCCTACAATGCCTGAGCTACCAACTTTCTTGGTACTCAGAGAACACCTTCAACCCAATTGGTCACTTCTTGTATATTGGGAATTATTAGAAAGGGAATGGTGAATAAAACAAAAAATGTCATAATGCCTCTGTATCGCTCCATGGTGAGACCACACCTTGAATACTGTGTACAATTCTGGTTGCCGTATGTAATTCTGTACACTATTTTTACATACTGGTAGGCAGGACAGGAGCAACTAGGTATCACCTCTGCTCTAGATAAGCATTTTGGACCCGTGGATGGGGTAATATGGGTTCCTGGAGGGCCAATTTTTAAAGTTTGGATCACCAGTAGAAGCAAGGCTTTTTGTTGGCAAGTCCAGGACAGAGATTGACAATGACTGAGAGTGTGAAATTGAAAGTATTAGATTGAGACCGACAGAAAGAGTGAGAAAGAAACTGAGAAGGAGACTATTTCTGTGTGTTGTTAATGGGAAATCAATAAAAATTAAGCATTAAAAAGAAACAAAATGAGGAGAGGCAACCCAATAATTATTCACATAGGGCAGCCAACAAGCTAGCACTGACCTTGACCTTAACCCATAGGTGTTGGAACAGGATGGGCCACCCAGTACCTGGCCATGGTGTCCTACAAAATATCCAACAGACACCGTATGGCTCTCTGTGGTTTGATAAACAACACCTAGGGAATGTACTATCACTGTTTTCTCTAGAAAATCATACTCTACCTCCACATAGAGAAATCTAAACTTTTACCATTAATGTGCAATAATATTTATTCATAAATCTGTAAACAATTACACAGTTAAAATCAACAAAAACCAATCACTCCCATTCATACCTTTAAAACCAACACACTACTGACACATTGAAGTTTATACAGTATTTCAAACGTGCAAAAATGCATCAAAAATATTATTTATATATATAATAGGAACACTTTTCTTCATCCAGTTTCCAATCTTTATAACGAAGTACTCATGCAGTGTACTCCCAATAATCTTCTTCTAAGCGTCCTTCATAATTCGATTAGCATAAAAGGTTGCTTGTTTCCTTCACCATCAGCATCTCCAGTCCAACCAGTCTCTGTGGTTTGAACCATGTGGGTGCCTGTACTCTTGCACTGAGTCTCATGAAATACAGGCATTCATGTGGCTCCAGCTGACAAAGAGCTATGCAGTGCCTGCAGGAGCACTATTGGGAGGGTGCTCTTCTCAAGGCCTGGGGATGGATGGGGACTTCTCGCTCAACCTTAGCTTGGCACGGTTGGATGCTCATCACCTCTTCCCCATTGACGACACTATAGCTGCTGCTCTACCCACACCAGGTGAGTCAGTGTTTCCAGCAATCAGTTGTTATGGAGCAGATCATTGGCGACTGCCTATCTTCTTCCCCTCTGTGGCCTTGGCAAGCACGGTGTGGGCTGGGTCCTGCAGGGGTCCAGGTTTTGGGACCGGTAATATTCTCTTATAGAAATGGCCACCTCTGCGGGCAGTAAATAGTACCGTGGTTCATGAAGAAAGGGACAGTCCTCCTGCAGCTACATCGGCACCATGCACTTTATCCACCTTTTCGACATTTTGCTAACCAAATGCACGGTGCTCATTCTAGGCTTTGTTCTGTTAGTGTGGGTTTTATCCTTCCATTGTATTACACCTTGCTTCATGAGATCATTTTCCTTCTTGTGCTGCTAGATGCAATCAAGCTAAATATGATAGAATGAGAAAGCAAGTGTACCCTTGGCAACAGGCAATTAGAAAACTGATCTACAAAAGCTGAAGACCGTTACTTTGAATTTTTTTCTTTTTCTTTCTTCACACTAAACTGCCTCTTTCCCATTGTGCATTTCCCCTTTCCATTTCCCTTCAATGACTGATGCAAATTGCCTTTTTTTTTTTTTTAAAGAAATAATTAGGTATATTCATTTAAAAAAAAACAAAAACCAAAGATTATTCTGGAAGCGCACAGGCTGGTACCATTAAGCGTGAACCCTCAGAGAAAATTAAGCGTGTTCAAGTGGTCAGTTCAGAATTGATGTTGCCAGCTTCACATCTGATTTTGTATATTTGTTCATGAATTGTATTGCCCAGCAGCTGGAAAAATCTTGTAGGTTCCAAGCTCTGGTCTTTGAGAACCATTTCCTGGGTCCACATTCACGGCTGATCTGGCCCAAACAAACGAGACTGTTTCTACTTCTTTCGGCCACATTGTCTTGGTCGCTGATTGCACCTCTTGGTACTTAATGATCTTCTCTCTCCCCATACGTAGTACAGAATAGTCGCTTCGTTCTGATATTTCTATTAGTAATGCTGTTACTGGCATTCTCTGCTTTACCACGATGGGTTTCGAACATTTAAGCTTTTTATCAGTCGTTCTAGGAATAATTATACCCTCTGATTTATGCAAGGAATGTTAAGTAAGAAACGACGACATTAACGGTAAATTTAAAGTCAGAAATTGGCAGCGGGAGGTGGAGGTGGAGCTTGCCTGATTGGCTTGCCCCCCCCTTCCAAACAAAAGGCGTTCGGCCCCGCCCTAACTTGATGTGGCTGTAGAGCACAATGGCGCCAGCGGCACCTGAGACCAGCACCATTTTTAAGTAGCTCAGCAGGGAGGGAAGGAACAGGTGGATTCACTTCTGTCCTTTTCTTCGTTTTTACTTGGACCCACGGGAATGGGGTAAGTGGAGGCCAGGAAAAGAGGTCCCCAGCCCTGGCACATGGATCCAGGGAATAGGAGGGGGCCCCTGGAGGATCTACGTAGGCCTGTCTTGGCATTAGTTGGGCCCAACGTAGCCCAGCCAGGTAGGCCCTGGCCCCAGGGATGTCTTGGGGGTGAAAGGGGGACTGGAGGGCGTCTGGGAGGCTCATTTATTTTAAAACATTTGAATATGAAATGAAAATACCTGAAAACTGTTCAGTATTTTCATGGCAGGTCTTTTTTTGGTTTATTCCATTTGGAAGGAACCAAAATTGGCCTCATTCACCCAGTTTTGCACATTTGTGCATAACAAATGTATATCCTTACTATTCCTTCCTCTCCATCCCACTGTGTGGCCCTCTACTCCTTTCTCTCTCTTCCCTATTGTGCATTTCCCCTTTCCATTTCCCTTCACCCCATGCAGGCCTTCACTCTCTCTCACCTTCCATCCACCCCATTATTTTTTTTTCTGGGCAAGTTGTGAGAGCCAGGTCCATCCACTAGGAGAGGAGCGCGATGGTAGCAGCAACAAGCAAGCAAGTGTAAAGCCTGTGAACCACAACACACCGTGGCCCTGCCTCCCATATGGATTTCCATTCCAAATAGGAGGCTCACACATGGGGCCGGCTGGCCCCTCATGAGAGCCGGCTCTGTAGGGCCATCTTTAGAAATGGGAGTGTATGACACGTATGAAGCCCCTCCAGCCACAGGGTCTGGTGCCATTGCAGCAGCCACCTTAGCCTATAGCTGGCCCTGGATGAGAGGACCTGTTCTAAAGCAAAAGAATTATACAGATAACTCAACATATCAACCAACCTATTTCTGTACTCCATTGCCAACTCTTTTCATCATCTTAGGTTAGTTCTTTGTCCCCATATATTTTATTTCATATATTTATTTTTAATTCTTGAGAATGGTGTGCATCTTTTCTTATGGCCACATACCTAGTTTTAAAAAATCTCTTTGTCCAAGTCCACTTTCCAGCTGTTCGTGTTTGCAACGGTACCTCTTATAACGTATTTATTTATTAACAACTGATATTCCACCTTATCCCAAGATGATCTCAAGGTGGATTACATTCAGAATTAAATTAAACTTACAGTTACAGTAACATTAGTCTCAATGTGGACTGCAATGTAAAATGAGCCAAAGAGCACCTCCAGTGACCTCGCTTACGTCCGTAGATCTAAATTAGAAAGCACAAGCTATGTTGAGAACTGGTCCTTTTAAACACACTGCAAGAGTCTCCACCTAGAGTCTGTCTTACTGTGGCTGGCTTCAAACCTGCCAGCCCAGGATAATGAAGCTAAGGCTCATCAAAGCTAAATGCCTGAGGAAGACAGATAATTAGACCACAAGCTGCTCTGATAGTAGCTAAAGCAGTGTTTTCCTGTCCACAGCATACACAAAGGACTGCCTCCTGCAACTTGTAGAAACTATCTCTGGTCTCCTGAACTCAATGTAATCTTTGCTTGTTAGATGGGTTCCAAACCCCTCCCTGATTACTGTTTCTTTAGTATTGTGGTCGAGCAGATCTTGAAATGGATGGGGCCCAAGGTGATATCCTTCAGGGTGACTTTTCCCTCCGTGGCTGAGCTCAGTCCAAAATGGAGTGGTGCTTCCACTTTGCCACTTGATTCTATAAAGTGTCATCAATTCTATAAATCTGCCGCCGACGTTGGCAACATTTTGAAGTTGCACTGAGAAAGTCATGCTCCGGGAATGAAAGTTGCCGATGCGAGTGAAACAGTTACGCCCTGAGGCGGCCTAGTCGACGAAACGATTGGCCAATGTCGGCGGAAGATAATAGAATTGTTGACACTATTTTGAATGAAGCAAAGAGCACTGTTGAGATAAGTTATTTTTTATAAATAAACGAAAATCAAAAAATACTTTTTTTTTGGTAAAATAAAGTAATATTGGAAGGCTGGAGGTTTTTCTGACTGATGACTGAGCATAATGCAACATATCTAGAGGTTCATTGAACACGATATGTTGGGTCTGAGGTCTTTTCCTCCATTTTTTTCACGTAGAATAATCTCAGCTTTAATTGGTGAAACAATAATTTGAATGTGTAGGTGAAAGATACTTTTGGTTGAAGTTGTATTCTTACTTTCTGTTGGAATATTTCAAGAAAGCTTATGTGCCATTAAGAAGTGAGATTAAGGGTCCCATATTTGGGACCTGGGCCACATCAACCAAATGCCTCTTCCTGAGTGGCAGTGGCTTCCTCTAACATACTCAGTGCATGCCCCTTCAGACCTTTCCCACCAGTGCCCTACCTGAGTTTCCAGCAAAACAGGTCAGACCTCACAGCAAGCCGCTATGGCAGCTGGGGAGAAAGAGACCTGCCTCGAAGCTCTACCGCTGCTGCTCCCACCAGCTGAATTTAAGCACCTGAAGTGCATTAAATAGTTCAGACTTAATTGATATGTAGACGACATTCTACTCTGGAGAGGTTTGCTTAATTGTTCTCAGCTGCTTTTCCTTGCAACAGTTATACTTTACAGGCTTGTCAGAGTCCATAAAATGAGGATCTGATCATCTCAAAACCCGTAGGGAGGTCCATATGCCCTATCACAGTGGCATATTCATCTTATGTACTGGGGGTGTGCAAAGGCATTTCTTAAGGGCCATAAGCCAGTCTGGGTTTCCTTGAACATGCATGAGATATATATAATATGTTTGGTCTGGGAAACGGGTGAACTTTCAGATTTTATTTATTTATTTATTATTATTTTTATATACCGACATTCGATCTGAGATATCACATCGGTTTACATTCAGGTACTGTTGGTTATCCTAGATCCTGTGCCCCAGAAACTCCAGAAATGCACACACTTGTTTCACATGTGTCAGTATCACACACCCACAAGGTTCAGCGCAGCAGCACCCCGGTGCAGTTAGATCCGGCTAAGTAAAAAGTACTTTCAAACAAAGCTTTAAATTCATATTTCTCCTCGGAAACAAAACAAAATGGCAGAAGGAAAAGGGTGCATCTTAACAATTTAGCTTGAACTGTCAAATAACTAGATCTGTAAAAGGTTAGTGCTACTGCTTTAATAAGAAAAGAAGTCCCTCCCTGCTTTATGTTAAGGAGAGATTTGGGAACAATTTCTTTATGTTAACTTTCCCATCCTTTCAGGGTGGGTTTGGACTTCCTTGCTGCCATTATAAAAAGTCGTCTAGGATATTTTCTACAAATATAGAAGACCACTTCCCAGACTGTACATTCCGTCGTTTCAGAGCTGGAAAAAACATTGTCTTCCAGCAGTGTTCAATAGTTTTAAAACATGTATGGGGCTCAGAACTGAAGTTCTCCTTAGTAGATTTAAAAAAAAAAAAAAAAAAAAGTATTTTATATTAGCTTAACATGGCAAACAGACAGTAAGGTAGATATTAATGTAAACAGCTGAAATCAAATTTAAAAAAAAAAAGATTATTCAAATATGCCCATACCTGGGAACTCTCCGGATTTGACCCGGAGACTCCGGAATTCTAATGGCCTCCGATTGGCCTGTGGGATCAGGAAGAAGGGAGGAGGCCAATAGCAGCAGCAGCAGCAAGGTGTAGACACACATTAGCAGGGCAGTGTGAGGAAAGCTTGCATTGTTGCTATACTGGCACTGTGCTGAGGACTTCTGTTTCCAGTGCTGTCAATCCAGCATTTTTCTTCAATGCTGCAAAAATCTTTTTTTTTTAAATGGCTGAAAATTGGAATAAAAAAGTGACTGGTGCATCAGCTATACACTAGTATGGAGTTATTCATGGGCATATTCTCAATGATTTAGTTGATTTTTGTGAGGGATAATTAGAGATCACCCGGGTAAGTGGATTTTCAGCCACCTGATAATAAGTACTTTCATCATGCACACAAACTTGGCCACCTCAAAAGGCATTATGGGTGCATGAATTAGGTTTACACGCAAAAGATACACATGTAAACGGTATACCACTAACACAGCTAACTTTACTCTTTCATAGTGGATCACGGAAACATATCCACAGAACAATCCCATTTTCAAATTCAATTTAGGAGGGTACCTTGGGTTAGAAAATTGGCTTGTTGTGCTTAGGCTTAAAAGTACAGATGTAACCTTACAACTAGCTATCCTTCTGAAAATGTTGTACTTCCAATGGTGAGATGCTTAGAGCAAAGTAAAATGTGAATTTTCAAACTATCAGTAAACTATGTTTACAGATTCTTTTAAAATAGGTATCCTATGTATCTAATAGGTGTTAAAAAAACGTTTTCCAAACAGTAACAGATGAGTGCACTATAGTTGAAATGGCATCCATAGAAAGTAAGCTTGCTTGAATATAAAAGGACATACCTCTTATTTACACACTGTATCAGTAACACTGCCTTTATACTTGTCTGGATTCCTGCTTTTAAAGAAACTCATGTTGTGATGAATGAATCATTGTAGAGAGGAACTAGGAAGGGTAGGGGGGGGATTTTGGCACCAACTTTTTGTCTTCATGTACATGTTTCTAAGATGCTCCTTTTGGCTTTGGTTTATTACAGACAATGAGGAAGATGAATTTGAACTGTCCACTGTGTGCCATCGTCCGGAGGGGCTGGAGCAACTAGAGGAGCAAACCAAGTTCACGAAAAAGGAACTGCAGGTCCTGTATCGAGGCTTTAAGAATGTGAGTGCAGTTTTCCAATTCAGTAATTAAACATGCTGACCAGGAAGGGCAAATTAACATAAATGCCTTGTTTTCAGCTGGCTCCTGAATGCAGCGGGAGATAAGGCAAGTTGCTCTGGGTTGCACCGAAAATAAGTGGTAGAGGTGATCTCATGAACAAGGACTTCTATATCATTGCCCAAGGCTCTCGCTCACACACACATACACACACACACACACACACCCAGATCACACCCACTCTCCCCATTTATTGAAATCATACAATAGCAAATCCATATGGGGCACCATTTTTAAAATAGCGTGTATTTACCACTGACTGAATTACACTCATTTTTCAGGCTAATAAATATGACACCTTTTTAGAAATTATTTTTTAAATGCTAATAGTAAAAAGGTGGGGAAGGTAATAAATTAATTTCTACTAATCCTGCTACAACATTTAGGTATTTTGCTGTAATTGTCAGGTCTGAGTTACGTACTGTGGGTGCATTCTAGGTCCCCGCTAGGTCAGTCAAGGAGATACTTAAACTTAGAAAAGGATAGCAGATAAGGAAGGACCGCACAGCTCAACGAGTTTGTCCATTCCTGATGCAATGCTGCAAAGCCTACAGCATCACAGATTCTTTGCCTCGCATCCTTATCGCTAAGGATCTTCTGCACTGATCCCAGACTTTCTTGAACTGTATTTATCGCTTTAGTCTCCATCATCTCCATTGGGAGGCTGTTCCATGTATCCTTCACCCTTTCTGTGAAGAAAGATTATCTGTGTTACTCCTGCATCTACCTCTTTTCAGCCACATATCACAACCCCTGTCTAAAACGTCCTTTCAACTGAAAAATGGTTACTCTTTGTCCATTATTAATACTTTTGAGGAACTTGAATGTCTCTTTCGTATTCCCCATATCCACCCATACTGGGTACACATGTTTAGGTCCTTAAGTCTCATTTGCTAGGGCTTATGGTGCACACTTTGATTTACTTTCCTAAGTGTCTTCAATCAGATTGTATCCTTCTGGGGGTATAACCTTCAGAATCAGACACAATGATCCAGATGAGACCTCATCAATGACTTGTACAGAAGCATTATCCAGTCCACTCCTTTTTCTATTAGCAAATACCTCTCCCTGGTCACCCCAGCATTCCTCCAGCTCTCACTACTGTCTTTTTTGCACTATTTTGCTACCCTGAGTTCATCAAATATGGTCACCCAGGGATTTCTCCCCTGTTTAGTGCATATTAGTATCTCACCCTTCCCCCCTCCTCAATCAAGTACTGCTGCGTTAGATTTCTGTAAGAGCTTTGTACTTTTTTACACAATGACTTTTACTTGGTGCAGCCTCACCGTTCCCTGATCCAACATGCTGTGATACCTCTCTACCAGCAAAGGCCTCCAGTGAGCTCTGTTCTGAGCTACCTGAGCCATCTATTCACTGGTCACCTGACGCAGCCTGTGATGCAGCCTCCTCTCCACCAGGGGTCTTCAGCAAGCGTCATCACCTTGCCAAGCTCCATCTTGCTGCCTGCACCACACTCAAGCTCCAGCCCCATTTAACCCTGCCTTGGTAGAACCTAGGCACCATTTCATGGAGTCACCCTTGGCTCTCTGACTTGGCCTTTTTTACCTCATCCTATGCCTTGTGGCCTTCGGGCCTTCTTGCTCCTTTGCTTGTGGCCTATCTAGGCCTTACCTTGCCTTGTGGCCTCTAGGTCTTCTTGCTCCTTGCTCCTTGCCTTATGGCCTATCTAGGCCTTACTTTGCCTTGTAGCCTTGTAGCCTCCAAGCCTTCTTGCTCTTTGCCTTGTTGCCTATCTAAGCCTTACCTTGCCTTATGGCCTACGGGCCATACCTTGCTTAGTGGCCTTTGGACCTCCACCCTTGCTGTCTTCAGGCTTTTGTGTTCTCTGTTCTATGTTGTCCTTGTCTTCTCCTTCCCTTGTCTGCCATGCCTAAGTCCTACTTTAGTATGCCTCGTTTAGTCCTGTCCTTGTCTGGCCTTATTCATCAAGGTCTTTTCCTATCAGAACTTTATTAACTCAATGATCAATATAACCTTAGCCATAGGTGCCTCTACCTGAAGGGTGCCATGATGCAGCACCACCAGCCTGCCATAGGCGGTTGTCATCCAATGCAGAGCCAGCAGTGTGGAAGAAGCACGGGGTCATGTTTGCTCCAGTGGCAGCATGGGTAGAGTTTGTGGGTGGGGACTGGAGGCAGAAATAGAAACAGTCACAGCTTGGGGACATTGCTAACTTTAGACACATGGGGCTCATGCCCTGAAATTCTTAGAGCATCCTGCCTTTGTCCTCTCCCTCCAGTGCCTTCCTTCTTCCGGCCACATAGTTCATCAGCTAATCACTGAAGCACATGGGTGGAAGAGAGACTCCAGTGGCTGTTGCATTAGCAGATGTGATGGTGTCTCAGCCTGATATCCTCAATTGAATTGCTTTGGTGAGACTTACCCCAGATTCCAGGATCCTCCCTGATGGGAATTTTCCTACTGAGAGCTCAGGTTATACAATGGCTCAAGTGGGAAGGGGACAGAAGGAGACAAGAAGATGGGGAGCTATGAACCAGGGTATGGAGGTGTAGATAAGAGGGAAAGAGAGCCAGAGAGTAGGGCATCAATGGAGTTGTGGGCCTAAGATCAGGGACATGTGGATTGTGGGACAGTAGGAACTAAGGGCAAGTGGGGACTTGGGAATAGGGAGGAAGAATGGGGAAGAGAATGGGGGTCCTGGGATTGGGGGGGAACTGTGGGAAGTAGGAATTCAAAGAGAGTGGGGGCATGAATAGAATGAGAAAATGGGGGGAGAATGGGGATTTGGGAATAGGGTGAGAGAATGGGGAAGGAGGGAGTGGAGACATGGGAATAAGGTGAGAGAATGAGGGATTATTAGGGAGCATGGGAACTTAGGAATTGGATGGGAGATTGGGGGAAGGGAAAGTGGGGTTTCTGGATAGGGAAAAGTGGGAATTTGTAGAGAGTGGGGAATAGGGATAGGGGAAAGGGTGAATTTGAGAATAAGAACATAAGAAATTGCCATGCTGGGTCAGACCAAACCAGGCCACAAGAACCTGGCAATTACCCACACACTAAGAAGATCCCATGCTACTGATGAAATTAATAGCAGTGGCTATTCCCTAAGTAAACTTGATTAATAGCTGTTAATGGACTTCTCCAAGAACTTATCCAAACATTTTTTGAACCCAGCTACACTAACTGCACTAACCACATCCTCTGGCAACAAATTCCAGAGCTTTATTGTGTGTTGAGTGAAAAAGAATTTTCTCCAATTAGTCTTAAATGTGCTACTTGCTAACTTTATGGAATGCCCCCTAGTCCTTCTATTATTCGAGAGTATAAATAACCGAGTCACATCTACGTGTTCAAGACCTCTCATGATCTTAAAGACCTCTATCATATCCCCCCTCAGCCGTCTCTTCTCCAAGCTGAACAGCCCTAACCTCTTCAGCCTTTCCTCATAGGGGAGCTGTTCCATCCCCTTTATCATTTTGGTTGCCCTTCTCTGGACCTTCTCCATCGCAATTATATATTAGGGATGTGAATCATTTTTGAACGATAATTGCTAAAACCTGTCCTCTCTACTGCTCATTGGGATTCTCTATACTCAGCTACGGGAGTGTGTTTAACATGAGCCAGTCTGTCTCTCCTACAGTGCCTTATTGGACATCTGCATCGGGGCCTTACACCACCATTGTGGATGGGTTTCCCTCGCCAAGGATTACAAACTGCTACCAGCTAACCTGCTCTCTATTGCCACCTCTGGTGGTCATCCTAGCTATATAATAAAAGAAACTATCTCTGTGTTTGTGCTGAGTCTAGCCTGGTGCATCAGTCTCCCTATGGGGCTCCTCTCCGTGGGAGATAACATCACTGTTGCCCCTGAGAACCCACCAAACACCTCAATATCATAACAGATTGCTAACTCCATGGATTCGGCTTAGCTCACTGCGTTACAGGTCATTCCAGGCCTGGCCCAGCGAATCACTGAACAACAGAGCACGCTGGAAAGCTTGACTGTGGCCTTTAATCTACTGCACTCACAGATGAACGCTTCTACTACCTCAGGTAAAGAAGAAAAACCATCAGAGGTGACGGTAAAAACTGTTGTACCCCTTTCCGCTCCTATTCGCTTCTCTGGAGAGGCCTGGAGATGCAGGGGATTTCTCAATCAATGCTGTATGCATTTTGCTCTTCAGCCTAATAATTTTCCCACAGCCTACACCAAGACAACATACATTCTGTCTTATCTGGATGGAAGAGCACTGACTTGGGCTTCTCCGCTGTGGGAGCGAGATGACCCTATTTTGAAGGACCTTACTGGATTTTTGGAACTGTTCAAATCCATATTCGACAATCCTGCCAGATACACTGTTACAGGATCTGCACTGGTCCATTTACAGCAAGGTAGTAAGCCTTTGCCTGACTTCGCCATTGAGTTTAAGACGTTGGCTTCAGAGTTGAACTGGGACCTGAGATGCCTGAAGACCCTTTTCTTTGAAGGCCTGAACTCCCAATAGAAAGATGAGTTAGTGGTTTGAGAAATGCCTGAGACCTTAGAGGACCTGATGAAGTTAACTGCAAGAATTGATCAGCGACTTCGGGACAAGGTTCAAGAGGTTAAAAGTTCCAAGAGGCCTAGCTAGGGAGAGATCCAAGTCAAGACTCTACCTAAGCCTATTCCGTCTAAAGTGATGTCGGCTGAAGAGGAACCTTTGCAACTAGGCCGTAGTCACCTGACTTCGAAGGAGAGAAGAAAGTGGAGAAGATTAGGCCTCTGCATGTATTGTGGGCAAGCCGGCCATGCAGTACAAACATGCCCTATCTGTACAGGAAACGAGCAGACCTAAGTCCTGTGGAAGGACTCTTCTTAGGTCTAACTGCTCCTTCTCCTCCACTCTCTCTACCAGTCTCCTTGATTAACGGACCACTTGAATTTCAGACTCTTGCCCTAGTGGACTCCAGGGCAGGAGGGAATTTTATCCTGAGACGTCTAGTGGAACACCTTCGTATCCCCATGTGGTCCTCTATTAATGGGGAGCCCTTACCGGGTCAAGTAACTCTGCAAACTGAACCGGTCAGTTTAAGGACTGGAGCTCTTCATACAGAATCCATTTCCTTCTTCATGCTCGAGAAAGCTAGGCATCCCTTAGTCCTCGGGTTACCATGGCTGCAAGAACACATGCCTCAATTCAACTGGGCTACACTGGAGCTTTCATGCTGGGGCCCAGATTGCCATGGCAAGTGTTTGAAGGAGGTCTCACCACTGCCCTGTATGCCTACAATTCCGTTGATGCCAGGGTTACCACCACAATACGCATCATTTCACGGCGTGTTTTCTAAGGAAGCTGCTGACATACTTCCTCCACATCGATCCTATGACTGTGTGATTAACTTGAAACCGCATACTGAACCACCTAAGGGAAGAGTATACCCCCTCTCGGTGGTGGAAAATAAAGCGATGTCAGAATACATTCAAGAGAATCTACAAAAAGGTTTCATAAGGCCATCCAAGTCCCCTGCGGGAGCAGGATCTTTCTTTGTGGGGAAGAAGGACAGAACCCTACGTCCATGCATTGATTATCGTGGACTAAACGAGATCACGGTCAAAGACCGCTATCCATTACCACTCATATCCGAGCTGTTTGACCGCTTACAAGGGGCTACGATTTTCTCCAAGCTGGATCTTAAAGCAGCATATAACCTTGTCCGCATTCGTTCAGGGGACGAATGGAAGACAGCTTTCAACTCCAGGGATGGATACTTTGAGTATTTGGTGATGCCCTTCGGCTTATGCAACTCCCCAGCTGTCTTCCAGAACATGATGAACGACCTACTACACGACCTACTCTACCAATGTGTCGTTGTCTATCTGGATGATATCCTGATCTTTTCTCAGGATCTGAATAACGACATCACGGATGTCAAGAGAGTGTTACAAAGACTGCGGGAGAACCGCCTGTATGCTAAACTGTCCAAATGCGAATTCCACAAGGAGTCTGTACCATTCCTAGGGTACAGGACTCCTTGTGGAATTCGCATTTGGAATTCGTGTCTAACAAGGGGTTCCAAATGGACCCACAAAAGCTGGAGAACATTCAGAAATGGTCCCAACCTACTGGTCTAAAAGCTCTCAGAAGGTTCCTGGGTTTTACAAATTACTATAGGACCTTCATTAAAAACTACTCTTCACTAACTGTGCCTTTAACAGCTCTGACAAAGAAAGGTGCAAATGTTGCCAACTGGTCTACTGAGGCCGTGACCGCTTTTCAAAAGCTGAAGGACGCTTTTTCCAGCAAGCCATGTCTTCAGCACCCGGATCCTACACGCCCCTTTATAGTTGAGGTGGATGCCTCTGATGTCGGAGTGGGGGCTGTGTTGAGTCAAACCAGCGACTGTAAGATCCTGTAGCCATGTTCCTTTTTCTCCAGACGATTCACATCAGCTGAAAGGAACTATGGAATCGGAGATAAAGAATTGTTGGCGATAAAGATGGCGTTCAAAGACAACGACCCTGGCTCGAGGGTGCTCAACACCAGATTATGGTTTTTACTGACTATAAAAACCTAGAATACCTTTGGCACGCCCAACACCTCAACCACAGACAGGCCAGGTGGTCCCTGTTTTTCAACAGGTTCGATTTCATCTTAAAGTACAGACCTGGAGACAAGAATATCAGAGCAGATACCCTTTCACGCTCATTCCTATCTGAAGATGTACCTGACGCTCCTGAACACATCATTGAACCTGAGAGAGTCATTATATCCGCCACGCACCCAGTACCTGCGGGCAAGACCATAGTGCCTGCCAATCTCCGGAAGAAAGTACTAGCATAGGCTTATGATTCCAAACTGTCTGGACAGTAACTCTGTTACCTGAACCGTGGTATATAAAACTGTTAAATAAATAAATAAATACTGTTGATGCAACTCCATTACTGCTCTCTGCTTTTAGGCAGGGGAAAAGAGGAAAAGGCGAATTAGATTCAGACAGCAACCAACAAGGACATTGAATTTTATGGTCTGGGAAAACAAATAAGCATGGGGAGGAAAACAAGCATGGGGGTAACTTGCTGATGCGGTTGTTACTGTCCTTAACCAATAAGCCTGATACCTCTGATGCAACTCCAACATTGCTCTCTGCTTCAATGGCAAGAGGTAACAGGAAAATGGACTCAGACAGCAACCAACAAGGGCCCTGACTTGGACAGTTTTGGAAACTATGTATTGGGGGTGACCTGTATTGCACGGCAGATGCTACCATAAGCTTACCAGGCAGACTGAATGGTTCTTTTCTGCAGTCATTTTCTATGTTTCTATGTGAATGGCTTTGATCCAGCTCCCCTTCCCCACAGTCACTATCTATGCCATCCTGTGCCCACCCTCTCACAGAAAAGGCCTTGAGCCAGCCCCCTCCCCATTCATTATCATCATCAACATTATTATTGTTATTATTATTATTATTCATTATTATTAATAATCAATCATGAATATAGTCTCTACTAACTGCATTGTACAAATCAACTGCTTTTCAAATTTACATTGGCTACCTCTGAATGTGTCTGTAACACCACCCCCCTAATGCCAATCCACCTCCCAAAAACTTATCCCGAATCAAATGCCCCCTTACAATGGTCCATATATAGAGTATCAGAATTTTAATAGATACCATCATTCCATGTGAGAATCACTAGTTCATTTAAAACATACAAAATATAATGTGTGTTACAAGGTGGAAAACATTCACATAGAAACAAAAATAATACAACAGTAGATATGAAACATGAAGACCTTTAATATTTTAAGCATCTTCACTCACCATTAAGTTATTCATTTTTCTTTTATCTCATTGGTCCAAATATCTTATTTGTAATTACCATGCTACACCTCAAATATGAAGCCAGCTCTGAGAAGCAACCATAATGAAAAATAAATTGTGGAAAAAGTTAAAAACCTCATGAAAATAATTCATATCTGAAGTCTGCTTTGCATCTCATAGGTCTAGCAATGCTTTATTGAAATATTTATTCAACAGTTGTTTGGTTTTTTTTTGCATGCTTGGATTTTATTTTGTTTATTGCATAAACCATCAGTTTGACATTCTATTTAAAAAAATCGATGATCTCCCAATTGTATACAGTTCTGTGTTGAGGGAGGTGCTAAGAACTGGTTTCTACCCAATCCTTCAATCTAATCTAGTACCTCCAAGCTATCTTAGGCAAGTTTTATATAGCAAATACAAGGGCCGTATAGTTTTTCATACTTTTTTGGCTATATTTAGGGACCTTTGTTTTCAGTTTCTATTTTATTTTGCCTGGGAATTTCAATGTTAGAACAAAAAAAAAAAAGAAAGCATTGGAAAATGACTTTTCCAATGATTTTTCACCTGTAGGTTATATTGAAGTCATTTTTCCACTGACATCTATTGTTATATATTTAAATTTCCAGATAAAATAAAATAAAAACTGAAAACAGAGATCTCTAGCTATATTGTTAAATATTCTGGTAAGTTTTGCATTTTCTTTAATCCAGATACTTTATAAAAGCTACTGATATGTCAAGTAGAGTTGGCTCTTAAATCTACTTCTATCCACTTCAGCATGCTAGGAACAGTCTGAGAAAGAGGAAACAGTTTTCTGCCTGATATCATGGCAAGTTCATGCAGTTTTAAAAATCAGCATCATCATAATTACACAGCATGACCAAGAACAAAAGATTGTATCCAATAAATTGCCTAATAAGGGCACAGTCTGAGTGCCTCTTCAGATCCATGACTGCTTCCACTATATCATCATTTAAAGTAAACCCAGCAGCACAACTGGCAAAGTCTTACTTTTTTGCAATAAATTTCAAGAATCCAAAACCAGAATTTTTCAGTTTACCATGTGTAGTTTTTTTTAAATATGAGGCTTTTTCTGATACTTGATACCTTGTATCTTAAGATTCTGCTGGCTGGAGCCAAAACATAGGGTGATGAGAGACAGTGTAAAGGCTATATAAATTATGAAACCATGCCATACTTCATTTACTCACAGGATCTGATCAGTGTTGTGTTCTCTCAGGTCTGTATGTGTGGCTTGAGGAAATGAGGACACACTGGTATATGACATCTGCAGATTAATGTGACAAGGCGATAGCTAAAGCCAGAAGAATGCTGGGCTGCATAGAGAGAGGAATATCTAGTAAGAGAAAGGAAGTGATGATCCCCTTGTACAGGGCCTTGGTGAGGCCTCACCTGGAGTACTGTGTTCAGTTCTGGAGACCGTATCTCCAAAGGGACAGAGACAGGATGGCGGCGGTCCAGAGAAGGGCGACCAAAAAGGTGGATGGTTTTCATAAAATGACTTATGAGGAGAGATTGAAGAACCTAAATATGTACACCCTGGAGGAGAGAAGGAGCAGGGGTGATATGATACAGACTTTAAGATACTTGAAAGGTTTTAATGATCCAAAGACAACAACAAACCTTTTCCGTTGGAAAAAAATCAGTAGAACAAGGGGTCACGATTTGAAGCTCCAGAGAGGAAGACTCAGAACCAATGTCAGGAAGTATTTCTTCACGGAGAGGGTGGTGGATGCCTGGAATGCCCTTCCGGAGGACGTGGTGAAGACTAAAACTGTGAAGGATTTCAAAGGGGCATAGGATAAACACTGTGGATCCATAAAGGCTAGAGGATGGGAATGAAGAGAAGAGCCATGGGGGTGGAGTACTGGAGTGGAGGCTACTACCTGATGATTACTACCCTTACTCAATAAGCCTTCGCAACTCCAACATTGCTCTCTGCTTCAACGGCAAGGGGAAATGTGGAAAAGAGGATTGCATTCAGATAACAGCCAACAAGGACTGAACTTCACAATCTGGGTAAACAAAGAAGATTGGGGTAGCTTGCTTATTACGACAGTTACTACCCTAAACCAATTAAGCCTGATACATCACTTTAAATATATATACAGCACTGCTCTTTGCTTCAATGGTAGGGGGAAAAGTGGAAAACATGTTTTACATTCAGACAACATCCAACAAGGCATTGATCTGTGCAGTCTGGGTAACCAAGCATCGGGGTAACTTGCTTGATGCGGCAGTTACTACTCTTAACCATTAAGCCTTATGCTCACTTTTTATGCAACTCCAACATTACTCTCTGCATCAATGACAGGGGATGGCAGGAAATTTGAATCAAACAGTTACCAACAAGGGCCCTGAACTTGGTGGTTGATGAAACAGATAAGTATGGGAAAATAATGAAACAGATAAGTATAGGAAAATAATGAAACAGATAAGTATGGGAAAATAAGTGTGGGAGCTTGCTGGGCAGACTGGATAGGCCGATTAGCCTTTTTCTGCCGTCATTTCTATGTTTCTATGTAGATCTCTCGTATCCAATGCTGCATCAATCTGATGGCTTAAAATTCGATGATTGCACAGGAGCATCCTGGAGGAAGGAGAACAAAGTAGTACCTTGGATATCAATTAAATTTCACTGACTCCGCAATTAAACTTTAGATGGTCTCCAAAGCATACCTCGAAAATGAGGAGCACATTGCTTGGAGCTTCCAGTCTGGAATTGACAAGAGAATAATCTGTTTAACACGATTTAATACTATAAACGGAATAAAAACACCGTTAAATAAATAATAGAGGAAGAGGAACAAACCCTAACAAAAACTAGCCAAAGTTGCTGAAGACTGGCCAATGTAATACTAATTTTTAAGAGGCTCCAGAAGTGATCCAGGAAACCATAGACTAGTGAGCCTGACGTTGATGCCGGGCAAAATGGTAGAAGCTACTCTTAAAACAAAACTATTGACCATGGGCCAGATATTCAAACCTACGTGCGGGCGTAGATTTCTGCGCGCAACCCAGCGCACACAAATCTATGCCCAATTTTATAACATGCGCCCGTGCGGCCTCGGAGGGAACTTTCCTTCCGCTCCCCCCACCTTCCTCTCCCTTCCCCTATCTAACCCGCCCCCCAGCCCTACCTAAATCCCCCCCCTACCTTTATTTTCAATTTTACGCCTGCCTGTGGCTGGCGTAACTTGCGCGCGCCGGCCAGCTGCTGGTGTGCGAACCTCCGGCACAGCTGCTGTGCCGGAGGCCTCGGTCCCAACCCCGGACTGCCCCCGGACGGTGCCACGCCCCCTTCCCGCCCCTTTTTCAAAGCCCCGGGACATACGTGCATCCTGGGGCTTGCATGCGCCGCCGAGCCTATGCAAAATAGGCTCGGCACACACAGGGGCAGGTTTTCAGAGTTACGCGTGTAACCCTTTGAAAATCTACCCCCATATGAACAGACATGGCCTAATGGGAAAGAACTAACATGGATTCAGCCAAGGCAAATCTTGCCTTATCAATCTACTAGATTTGTTTGAGGGTGTTAATAAACATATGGATAAAGGTGAGCTGGTTGATGCATTATATCTGGATTTTCAGAATGCATTTGATAAAGTCCCTCTTGAGAGACTCCTCAGGAAATTAAAGAGTCATGAGATAGGAGATGATGTCTTATTATGGATTGGCAGCTGGTTGAAAGATAGGAAACAGAGAATAGGGCCAAATGGAGAAAAGTAAAAAGTGGAATGTTCCACAAATCTCTTTTGTGACTGGTGCTATTTAACGGATTCACAAATGATTTGGAAAAGGGATCATCTGCAAATGATGCAAAATGATTCAAAGCTGTTAAAACGTGAGCAGACTGTGAGGAACTTGCAAGACTGTGGGACAGGACATCTAAATGGCAGATGAAATTTAATATGGACAAGTGCAAAGTGATGCATATAGGAAAAAAATCCCAGTTATAGATACACAGAGGATCCCTAGTGGCTAGAGGGTGGAATTGAAAAAATGGGGTAACCTGTGTTAACTTTCGGTGTAAAATATCTGCATCAGGGTAATCTGCACAGGACAGAAGGCATGAGAGGTAACCTGCACAGAATCTACCCTTAACAGAAGTCGTGGGGGGAATAGCAGTTACTACCCTAAGCAACTTACTGGACGGACTGGATGGACCATTTTGGGTCTTTATCTGCTGTCATATACTAAATAATTATATAATTAAAATCTCAGGGGCTCATTCACAAAGCCATGTTAGGCCATTCACGGTACAGTAAATGCCCTAACACAGGGATATCGTGTTATTCTGCTGCTGGCACTGCACATACTATAATGAGCTGATTAGCATGCACAAATGCACAAACATAAGGTCCTATATGCACATATAGTATAAAATAGACTCCAGGGTTCTCTACTGTATAACTTAACTTCTGCTATGTATGGCATGTAAGTCCTAAAACAAAAAAAAACTAGGCTAGTCAGTGAGGTTTTAAGGGTAGGGGCTAACAAGGTAAAAGGGAGGTTAATTAACTAGGGGGCTTAGGAAGTCCTATCCTTTACCTGGGCGAACTGGCAATGAACTGGGGAAACTGGTAATTGCGTCAGTGCACATGTCTACTAAAATGCCCCCACTTACATAGTAGAGGCGGCATTTGTGCACACATGCATGCGTCCATATAAAATTATGCACACATCTACCCGTGTACAGCCTTTTTTATACTATGGGGAAGATCTTAAAACATATGCGCGGGCGTAGATTTCTTCGCGCAACCTGGCGCGAACAAATCTATGCCCGATTTTATAACATGCACACGCTGCCACGCGCATGTTATAAAATCCAGGGTCAGCGCGCGCAAGGGGGTGCACACATGTGCACCTTGCGCGCGCCGAGCCTGAGGTGAACCCCGATGGCTTTCCCTGTTCCCTTCAAGGCCGCTCCGAAATCAGAGCGGCCTTGAAGGGAACTTTTTTTCCGGCCCCTCCCCGGCTTCCCCTCCCTTCCCCTATCTAACCCACCCCCCATCCCTAACTAAATCCCCCCTACCTTTGTCGAAAATGTTACGCCTACCTGAGGCAGGCGTAACTTGCGTGCGCCGGCTGGGTGCCGGCGCGCCATTCCCCGGCCCTGGGGCTGCTTCAGAGGCCTCAGCCACGCCCCTGGAACGCCCCCGGGCTGGCACCACACCCACGGCCCCACCCCGGAATGCCCTCAAATTTTCGCCGCCCTGACACGCCCCCGACATGCCCCCCAAGCAAAGCCCCGGGACTTATATGCGTCCTGGGGCTTTGCGCGCGCCGGCACGCAAGTCCCCTACGCGCATAAATCCGGCTGGATTTACGCACGCAGGGCTTTTAAAATTTACCCTTTTGTACACATATAGGCACTTATGTTATAATATGGCCGCATCCTTTGGCACGAGCTGGCATACACTTTTACATGTGGGCCAAGGGCTATTTCATAATTACCATCTAAGAGGGTCATTTTTCAAAATGCATTAGGGCCCTAACGCATACGATAAATACTGCATCGCAAATTGCATATGCAGATTTTTCATTTGCATTCAAATGGGAGGGGTTTGGGTGGAGTAAATGGAAATGAGGATCTTAGTGTTTGGGTACTTGCCAGGTTCTTGTGGCCTGGTTTGGCCACTGTTGGAAACAGGATGCTGGGCTTGATGGACCCTTGGTCTGACCCAGCATGGCAATTTCTTATATTCTTATGTTCTAGTATGGCGTGCGATAGAGTAACGTAGGTTTTAATACCGGAAATAATTACCATACACCTTTTTCCTGTGCATTGTGCCTGCATTACCGGCCGAAAACATTTTTATCACAAATTGTGGTTCAGGATGGAGGGGGGGGGGGGAGAGAGAGAGAAAGAAAGAGCCTCTGTGGAGGTTCACTTACATCTGAACTTTTTATACCACTGTAAGAGGGAGCAATATTTATTTATTTTTAGATTTTTATATACCGGTGTTCCTATATGAAATAAAGATCACATCGGTTTACATTGAAACAGAACATGAAAATTGCCAAAAGGCATTACATAGAACAAGGTTATGAAACTTGGAACAGTGTACATAAGTTCAAAATTTAACAATAACGTTGTAACATTGATGACCAAAAGATAAAGGAGAAAAAAAAAAAAAAAAGACTTAAACAATTAAGTTGACAGGTCTTATTGAGCATAAAAATTATAACGTATAAGTGAGAAAGTCTCAAGTGTCCTGCAGCAAGAGATTAGATACCGAAGTAGGTAGTGGTATGGAAAATGGGGGTTTGTGAAGAAGATATGTTCTTGCTGGTTGGAGGGGAAAAAATGATGATCATGGTCCTGGAAAAGCTTGGCTAAAGAGCCAGGTTTTAAGTTTTTTTTTTTGAATGAAGAGTGGCAGAACTCAAGCCGAATGTCTGGTGGGAGCGCATTCCATTGAATGGGGCCTGCTGTAGATATGGCACGTTTATGATGCTAGGATTTTGTTGAAGGTACATAGAGTGTGCCTTTATATGCTCCTCTGATGGGTCTAGAGGAGGAGTGAGGGCGTAGTTGGTTACATAATTGAAGAGGAGAGATATTGTGAATGGATTTATGAATTACGGTGAGTACTTTATATAGGATCCTTTGCTTTATAGGCAGCCAGTGGAGGAGCTTGAGAATGGGGGTGATGTGATCTCTTTTATTCGTATTGGTAAGGATTCTGGCTGCAGAGTTCTGTAGCATTTGGAGGGGTTTGATGGATGAATATGGAAGGCCAAAGAGAAGCGAATTGCAATAGTCGACTTTTGATAGAATAATGGCTTGTAGGACCATCCGAAAATCGTTGAAATAAAGAAGAGGCTTCAATTTTTTTAAGACTTGTAACTTATAAAAACAGTCTTTGGTGGTTGTGCTTATGAATTTTTTAAAATTGAGCTGATTGTCTAGCATGATACCTAGATCTCGAACATGTGGTGAGTGATTTAATATGGGAGTGGATGAGTTGAGTAGGTCAGCTGGGTTTAGAAGTTTGATGTTGATGTCTTGATTGATGATTAGGATCTCAGTTTTGTTGTTGTTAAGAATGAGGCAAAGGCTGGAGAGAAGATGATTGATCTGTTGCAAACAATTGTTCCAGTGAGCCAAGGTTTTTTGTAAGGATTCTGAGATTGGGATGAGTATCTGGATGTCATCCGCGTAGAGATAGTGAGTTAGGTTTAGTTTAGTAAGTAGATGACATAGAGGTAAGAGGTAAATGTTGAAGAGGGTAGGGGAAAGGGAGGAACCCTGAGGGACCCCCCGGTTGGAAGGGATCGGTTGTGATTCTTTGTTGTTAATCTTTACTTTGAATTGTCTATTTGCTAGGAAGGATTTGAACCAGCTGAAGACTGTTCCTTTAATGCCTATATCTGCCAGACATTTTAGTAGAGATGAATGGTTGACAGTGTCAAAGGCTGCAGAGAGATCTAGTAGTATCAAAAGATGTGGTTGTTTTTTGTCCATATTAGATAGAATAGAATCGGTAAGAGAGATAAGGAGAGATTCAGTGCTTAACGATTTCCGAAAGCCATACTGGGAAGATACAAAAATGTTGTTTTCTTCCAAATATTCAGATAGTTGTTTATTGACTATCTTTTCCATAATTTTGGCGATCAATGGCAGATTAGCTATTGGGCGGAAGTTAGCTGGATCTGTGGTTGGAAGGTTAGGTTTTTTAAGTAGAGGTTTGAGAATGGCTAATTTAAATTGGTCAGGTGAACTTGGTATGAACTTGGTATGAGTTTTGGGGGACAGTTTGTACCATGTTCTCTCTGAACATGGTACAAATCTACTCTTCTTTCACCTTTCATCACTCCAAATCACATTAAATCTTCACTTATGGTAACTGTGCTGTTTGTATGTATAATTGTGCATGTAAAACTGCCTCAAAACCTCACCCCGAGTTGAGGTTTTGAGGCAGTGCCTCCTCTTACAGTGGTATAAATAGTTAACATTTTTTTTGTCAGCCTCTATAGAGGCGCTCACACTCTCTCTCTCTCTCTTTCTCTCTCTCCAGAAGGCCAAAAGCCTGTCCGGTCAGTAACTCAGCTTGCGATGTGAAAATAATGTGGGTGCGATATATTTAATGTGCATTGCAGTAAAATACCAATGTGATACCCGCGGGTGCTATATTTATAGCAAAATGATGAATCTAGGGGCTAATTTGCAAATGATACAACAATATTCATAGTAGTTAAAACACGAGCAGACTATGAGGAATTGCAGAAGGAACTTTTCAGACTGGGGAACTCGGCATCTAAACAGCAGGTGAAATTTATTATGGACAAGAGAAGTGCAAAATGATGCACACATAGGGAAAAATAATCCTGACTATGGAGTGAATTTTCAAAGGGGTTTCATGTGTAAAAATTAGCATATACACACAAAAATAGCATGTACATACATATATGCAATTTGTAACCCTCGAGAGTAAGCATCTATGAGGAATTGCAGAAGGAACTTATCAGACTGGGGAACTCGGCATCTAAACAGCAGGTGAAATTTATTATGGACAAGAGAAGTGCAAAATGATGCACATAGGGAAAAATAATCCTGACTATGGAGTGAATTTTCAAAGGGGTTTCATGTGTAAAAATTAGCATATACACACAAAAATAGCATGTACATACAAATATGCAATTTGTAACCCTCGAGAGTAAGCATGTATTTTCACTTTCATGCATATATGAAAAGAGAGGTATATCTCTCTCTCACACTTCTGGTGCTATTTTGTAAGAGATATACATGTATATATTAGCAAACTTATTTGCACACTTTTAGACTTGCAAATTGCTCACACAAGTGAAACCAAACTTATCTGTTGTCTGCAGTCTCTGGGTCTGAATTCTGGGTGAAGTGGTGGGAGGTCAGGGTGAAGTGCTAGAGGGTCTAGATGAACTGGAGAAAGACTGGGGAACTGATAGAGGTATCAGTGAATTGGTGATACCAACTATGCACACAAGTAAGTGTTTTCAAAATGATATACATGCATATAAAATAACTTTCAAACAACTCCACATGGTCCCATATATGCGCATATATGGGTGTGTGGAGATCTAAATATAGTATTTTATAATCTGCGCATATCAGTCCATACAGATTATAAAATACAAATATGTCTGCCCCCAGCATTCACACATATGTTTCAGTACACAGAAATATTTTGCAATGCAATGAAAGCACATATTCCATCTATTTTATAAACATACGCATGTATGTTTTACACACAAAAAATATATAACATATACGCTTAAACCCTAATTTATACACAAGTAGATAATATGCGCACATACTTGAAATCTCCAGTTTGCAGATCCCTCCGCCAGTTCACCTAGTTCGTCTCCAGTTCATCGAGACTCTTCTAGTACTTCACCCTGAACTTCCCCAGTTCACCTAAACCTCCCACCAAAAAAACAGCCCATAATGAGGCTGATATCAAATACGCTAGTTAATTAGCAGATGCAAAATTGCGTGAATAAGTTGCCTAATGTATTTGTTAAAATCTCTTATACATCAGCAACTTCTGCATATTTCTCTTGCTTCCACCCCTGCAGACCTCGCATTTTTGAGCAGGTAAATGTGCATGTGGCACCAAAAATAAGTGTGTACTTTTGATGTTTATACAATAGCATGTACACACATACAAGCTACTTACATGCATTTATGCTAATTAAGGGCCTGATTTTCAAAAGCATTTGCATGTTTAAAACTGGTTTCTGCACATATAAATACACTTTTTCTGTATCAGTGGCCTTTTGAAAATTGCTACAGTACATGCCTATGAATTGACCATAGCATTTACCCGCATTAGGAAGTAAGATTTAAGATCTGCGCGCGTGTGCACATGTGCCCGCATTTGCCGGTGCAAGTACGTGAGCACGCCGATTTTACAACATATACACATATATGCGCGTGTGTTAGAAAATGGGCTATCTGGCATGATGTTCCGACGAATGTCGGTATATAAAAATCAGCAAATAAATAAATAAATCTGCATGTACATACGTGCATGATTTTATATTGGTGTGCACATGAATGCCATCTCAAGCATGTAAGTGGGGGGAATTTTAGTAGGTACGCATGGCAACGCAATAGGCCTTTTTCCCAGTTCGCGCCAGTAAAGGAGAGGGCTTCCTAACCCCCTAGCTAACTTGCTGCCCTTTCACCCAATTACCTCTGACCCTTAAAACCCCGCTAACTGGCATATTTCTTTTTGTTACATGACTTACTCGCCGCCCTTAGCAAAAGTAAAGTTACACGGTAGGGGACCCTGGTGCGTGCTCGTGCACGTAAATACTTACACATTGGATTCATGCTTCAGACCCATCCCCCCCATGCTCCACCCAGACCATGCCTTTGCTCCTCCCCTTTTGGTAAGAAACATTTTTATGTGTGTACTGGGAGATACGCATGTACCCGCTGGTTTTAAAATACATGCAGTGCGTGCCAGGCCAAGTCGCATGCATATCTCCTGGATTTGGCGCGAGTAGGGCTTTTAAAATCGACCATTAAGCATATTTGTAATGGCTTATTTTTTAATGGCTTTTGAAAATTGCTATGATAGTATATTTATGTGCATAACTCATTTGAAAATGTACTCAATACTTGTAAAATATCTGCCTCCGTGTTTATAACTGGGTGTTTATTTATGTAGTGTCAGTTATTTTGTGCATAAAATATATGCATGTATGGTTATAAAATGGATAAAGAACGTATGTATTTTATTGCATTGGAAATATATGCATGTATTTTTGGAATAAAATATGTGGCATTTTAGCTGCAGAGTTTATAAAATACTAGCTTTAATCTCTGTGTGACCACTTACCTGTGCAAATGCTCTACCATGGATAGATTTGAAAATTGAACTCCATATATATACCCAATGCTGGGTTCCACATTAGGAGTCACCACACAGGAAAAGGATCTTTGTGTCATTGTAAACAATAAATTGAAATCCTCAGTCCAGCAACAGCAATCTAAAAAGCAAATATTACTATTCAGAAACGAATGGAGACTAAAACTGAGAATATCATACTACTTCTGTCTAGATCTATGGTGCAACTGCATCTTAATATTGTCTGCATTTCTGGTCACCCCATCTCCAAAAAGATATAGCGGAACTAGTAAAGGTAAAGCTAAGGGCATCAAAAATAAAGAGGATGGAAAGACTGAATTATGAAGAGAGACTGAGCAGGTTAGGGCTCTTCAGCTTGGAGAAGAGATGATTGAGAGGGGATCTGATTGAAATTTATAAAATCATGAGTGAGGTAGAACAGGTAAAAAGGGAATGGTTATTTACCTTTTTACATAGTACTAGAACTAGGAGACACTCCATAAAAGTAACTGGTAGCAGATTAAAGAAAGAAATTGAGAAAGCATCTTTTCAATAAACACACTATTAAGCTGTGGAATGTGTTATTGGAGGACATGGTCAAAGTTAATAGCATAACTGCTTTTAAAAAAGGTTAGGACAAATTTCTGCAGTACCACCTCCTACATCTGGAGATGATCTTCTGGATGACCTTCCAAATGACCTGGCTTGGCCACTGTTGGTTGACAGATTGCTGAGCTCAATGGACCACTGGTTTGATCCAGCACGATTCTTCTTATGTTCTTAATCACAGTTTATTCTTTCTTGTCTTCCTCCCTTATAAACTGTGAGGGGGGGGGGATTATCTGGAAGATTTATTGAATATTGGTGTTAGTATTTATTTATATGTTAGTTTTATTCTATGAAGAATGTTTTTCATGGAAAGCTAGAAAGCTTAAAAAACAAGATAAAAATATGGGCCAGATTTTAAAACTTACGCACGGGCGTAATTTGTGCGCGCAACCCGGCGCGCACAAATCTACGCCCAATTTTATAACATGCGCGCGCAGCCACGCACATGTTATAAAATCTGGGGTCGGTGCACGCAAGGGGGTGCACACTTGTGCACCTTGCGCGCGCCGAGCCCTAGGGGAGCCCGGATAGGCCGCTCCCTCCGAGACTGTTCCCGCCTTGGAGGGAACTTTTTTTTCGGACACCCCCACCTTCCTCTCCCTTCCCCTATCTAAACCCCCCCCAGCCCTACCTAAATCCCCCCCTACCTTATTTTATTTCTTACACCTGCCCAAGGCAGGCGTATCTTGCACGCGCCGGCCGGGCCGCAATGAAGGAGACCTCGGGACCACTCCTGGACTGCCCCCGGACCGCCGCCATGCCCCCGGACCCGCCCCCGGACTGTCGTCATGACCCTTGATCCTGCTTCCGGACTGCCGTCACGCCCCGGACCCTCCCCCTTCCCGCCCCTTTTTCGAAGCCTCGGGGTCCCGGGGCTAGCGCACGCCACCGAGCCTATGCAAAATAGGCTCAGCGCGTGCAGGGGCAGATTTTCTCAGGTTACGCGCGTATGTTACACCTGTAGCCTTTGAAAATCTACCCCTATGTGTCTGCATGTATTGGGCACTTGGTACTAGACACTAAGGGACAGATTTTCAAAGGGGTACGCGCGTAAGATACGCACGTAACCCCTGAAAAGCTGCCCCTTCCACCCCCTGCGCGTGCCGAGCCTATGTTGCATAGGCTCGGCGGCGTGCGCAAGCCCTGAGACGCGAGTAAGTCCCAGGGCTTTCCTGGGGAGGCGTGTCGGGGACGTGTCGGGGGCGTGTCGCAGCCGGCGCATCATCGGGGGACGTTCCGGGGGACAAGGCCGCGGCCTCCAGACCAGCCCCCGGACCGGAACATGGCGCACCGGCAGCCGGCCTGCACGCGCAAGTTACTCTTGCCTCGGGCAGGCGTAACTTTTGAAATAAAGGTAGGGGGGAGAATTAATTAGGGCAGGGGGCGGGTTAGTTAGGGGAAGGAAAGGGAAGGTGGGGCGCCGGAAAGAAAGTTCCCTCTGAGGCCGCTCCGATTTCGGAGCGGCCTCAGAGGGAACAGAGGCAGGCTGCGCGGCTCGGCGTGCACAGGCTTCCAATTTTGCGCAGCCTTGCGCCCGCTGACCCCGGATTTTAAAAGATACACGCGGCTACGCATATATCTATTAAAATCTGGCATACTCTTGTTTGCGCCGGACGCACGGACGTACTTTTTTAAAATCTGCCCCTAAAAGGGGCTGCATGAGCACAAGTTTGAAACTTGTGAGCAGTCACACCAGTCCTCAAGTCTTCAACCCTGACTACTGTCCATTTGTACATCTTTCACATACAATCAAGAATTTTAAGAAAAAACCTATTTCGGGAAGAATACATCTCTCATTTACTTATCTCGTGCTTGGATCAGAAATGGCGGGGCATTCAGGTTGCAGACTTGTAAGAAAATTCCTTGGGAAGTTTAAGTATCAGTAGGGGATGTGATTGTCCAAGGAGGGATGTTGTTTTCGGACTGAAGCTAAAATTACAAAAAATATAGCAAGCGTGATACATTGCCATCGATTCTGCCACAATCCTCATCCTCTCCCTATATCAGTTTCAAAGCTTGTTTAATTATTTGTTTAGAATTTTAGACTATTTCCTTGCCAGAGTGTCTTTGGTACATAAGGAATTAGGATATTTAATCATGTTTTTTTTCTTTCTTGTCTTCCTTCCCCATAAACTGTGAATGGGAGAATTTCCAGAGAATTTATTGAATATTTGTATTTTAGAATTTGATTCTATGAAAATGTCTTTTTATCGGAACGTTAGAAAATCCTTAATTTAAAAAAAACATATTGGGACACATGAAAATTGTTGAGTTCGTGGACCCTTGAGCCGATTAAGACAGATGAAGACGCACTGTGGAAGGTACACAGTGGGTGTCGAAGCCGGGAGGCGGTACAGGCAGGAGACTAGGAGGATCTTCACCACTGGAGACCCGAGGTCCCCCCAGGAGGAGCCCGTGAGAACCCAGGCCGCTTGGACTTACGGGCGGTCTCCGGCGGGTCAATTTCCAGAGGATAGAGAAGTAGAGCTGGAGCCAGGAGGCCAACGGAAACTTCACCACTGGAAGCCCGCGGTCCCCCCGAGAGGAGCTCGTGAGGACCCGAGCCGCTTGAACTTAGGTGAGACCTCCTGGACGAGAGCCAAAGTCAGGAACTAGTGGACGAAAGCTGAAGTCAGAAGTCTGTGGACGAAAGCCGAAGTCAGAAGCCAGTGGACGGAAGCCAGAGTCAGAAGCCAATGGATGAGAGCCGAGGTCAGAAGCCAGTGGACGAAAGCTGAGGTCAGGACAACAACTAGCAACTCTAAAACAAGAGAGAACCTTGTTGCAAGGCAAGGCATAGGGCTAGATGCAGGGTTTAAATACCCCTGCAGTGTCTGACGTCATCTCTGGGCTGTCCTCTGTCTTCCCGCGCTGGCCCCTTTAAATCCTGAGCCCCTGCGTGCGCACGCACCTAGGGGGTGGGGCCAGGCACGGAGGATCGGCGGCGTCTCCCTCGAGGAGGGAATGCCGCGGCAGTAGCTAGGTCGGGCCTTGCCAGCCAGAGAATGTATATTAGAGATGTTTGAATGAAGAGTGGCCAGGGTTGAAACTTTGACAATCGGTGCTAAGGCTCACAACTTTCAAACCTGTGCTAAGCCAACCCCCTTTTTTGTCTATTTCTGTTATGGTCCCGGGCCGTGCCCCGGTCCCTCTACCTACCTCGGGGCCGGACCGGGACCATAACAGAAATAGACAAAAAAAGGGGTTGGCTTAGCACAGGTTTGAAAGTTGTGAGCCTTAGCACCGATTGTCAAAGTTTCAACCCTGGCCACTCTTCATTCGCACATCTCTCATATACATTCATAATGAAATTATCTTTAAAAAAAAATGTACAGTATTAATGTCTGAAGTGAGAGAGTGCACCTTCCATTCACTCTTCTCATGCTTGGGTCAGAAAGGGTGTGGCATTCTGACTGCAGACTCTTTAGACTTTTCTAACCCAAGCATGAGGTGAGTGAATGGAAGATGTACTCTCACTTTAAAGAGATTTTTTTGTATATTTTTAAAGATAATTAAATTTTAAAAGTGTATGGAAGATACATAGATGGCTATGGAAGATAGACAGATGGGTAGGAGCCAGGGTTAAAGCCCATAGGATTGGCGCTACTGCACCTAAATTTCTAACTTGTGCTACTTCAAACTTTTAATTTTTTGCTTTAAAGTAAGCAAAGTAATCCTTGTCCTGGAGCCTTATGGCTTATATAATAATAACTTTCAAACAATAATAATGATAATAATAATGATTATTTCTGATTGTTTATTTTTTCTTTTGGCAGGAGTGTCCGAGTGGCATTGTAAATGAAGATAATTTTAAACAGATTTACTCCCAGTTCTTTCCACAAGGAGGTGAGTATTTTTTGCAAACTGTTTTCTGGTTAGGTTTTCACATCCAGTTTCCTGCCCTTATGAAACCACTCCTTCCCCAAACAAAATAAATAAATGATTACATAAAAGTATAGGTGGTAATAAATCTGTTTAAAAGAAATGTAAATATTTATAGATCAAGGGGCTCATTTACAAAGTCTGATGCAAAACTAGATGAGGATTTTGTGCTGGAGTGCACCCAAGTGCTAGATTTGGCACCTTCCATATTCTTGGGTTTTGAGGGTGGGAAATTTCATTAATTATGTAGTGCTACGGAGGCATTAATTAAAAAGAGCTGAACCTGATACCAGCCCTATTTATAGGGCTGGCATTGGTCCTGGCCCGATATTGGTTAGAAACTAGGTTTTATCATATCAATTTTTTAAAAGATTGGAAACCTATAAATGTCCCAAATAGTGTTTTATGGAATAAACTTCAAGTGGAGAAAAAAAGATAAATTTATTAAAGAGTATGACATTTTTAAAATCTTTGCAACTAAATTTACTGTTGCTTTTCGAGGGGAGGGGTAAATCTGGAGTACAAAGATGGCTAGGCTGGTGGAATTTAATTTCTTGGAAATGTGTTTATGCAGCTTGCCTGCTTGACGCACCCAGATTTTAGTATTAAGATCAAGGCACACCAGTAAGACAAAACTATTGGGCTGCACATTGTCACCTCCTGCAAATAGCTGGTGTTACATCATGGCAAATGACCCTTTTAGTACATAATAGCTTGTGGTATATCTACTAGGATGAAAATTATTCTGCTTGGCTCAACTGGCTACTTAATATGCTGTTCTAAAACAATAAACAAGGTAGTGGTATTTCACTTTGAATTAAGTCTTCCAGATACTTTTGACCTATAAGACTATACAAAGAGTAGGTATTATTTCCTTGTTTATTTATATGCCACTTTGCCTAAAGGCCCTAGGCAGTGCACATCATTATCATACATAATAAACATTAAAATGTACATCAAAAACAGATAAGACAAAGTCCCTCAACCTAACATATGGAAACAAACAAAATTTTGAAGGCACACACTTTTACAGTCTGGAAACCCGATATGCAGGCCAGCTCACAGACACCAGCCTACAAAAATGCCAGTCAAAAAAAGAATGTTTTAGCCATCCTTTTAAAAGTCATATGACATTCAGTCTGCTGCAGTTCTTGAGGTACAGAGTTCATGTTATAAAATCGGCACGTTCTTTCAAAAGCGAACCCTATATGAATCACTTATGCAGACGCTCAAAGCGATGCACAGCAGTACATACATAATAAAATAGATTACAATTTTAAGGTAGAAACACATTAACATGAAACAGAATAACACAAAATAAAATAAAACATGCCTGCTCTCAAAAATTATAATTGAGTTAAAATTAAAATGAATAATAAGCCCGTCTAAACATATATGTCTTTAGCTCTGCTTTAAAAACCTTGAACATTTCCTCCTGCCGACATACTTGAGGTAGCAAATTTCAAAAGGTAGGGGCTGCAACGAACGAAGAAAACACTTTCTCTAGTAGAAACTAATTGAGCTTGCCTGACTAAAGGGACATCCAAAAACCCTCTTTATGCAGATCTCAAAGCATGATTTGGTTGGTGTACTCTTAATAACAAGTTAGTTAGGGGAAGGGGGGTTAGTTAGTTAGGGGAAGGGGGGTTAAGTCGTATTCATCATATTACTCCAATTTTGATTGTACCTTGGGCAAACAAGTTTGCCCAAGGTACAACATCAGTTAAAAGTAGTTTAAAAATCAAACTGTCGATTTTTTATAATGTATGCGCTGCTTTATAGGTGGCTAGTGGAGAGCAATCAAAATTGGAGTAATATGATGAATACGACTTAACCCAGAAATGAGGCAAGCGGCCGCATTGATTAAAAGTTGCAATGGTCTTAAAGTAGATGCTGGCAGGTCCAAATAAACGGAATTACTAAAATCAATCATGGGTAAAATGGAAACTTGCACCACAATACGAAAATCTGAAGCTTCAAGTAAATGTTTCAGACCATGAAAGACACATAGGGCCAGATTTTCGAACCTACACGCGGGCGTAGATTTGTGCGCCCAACACGGCGCGCACAAATCTACACCCAATTTTATAACATGCGCGCGCAGCCACACGCAGGTATTAAAATCCGGGGTTGGCACACACAAGGGCCGAGCCCTGGGGGAGCCCTGATGGCTTTCCCTGTGGCCTCGGAGGGAAATTTCCTTTTGCCCCCCCACCTTCCCCTCCCTTCCCCTAACTAACCCGCCCCCCAGCCCTACCTAAATCCCACCCCACCTTTATTAATTAAGTTGCGCCTGCCTCTGGGCAGGCGTAGGTTGCGTGCGCCAGCCAAGTGCCGGTGCACGATCCCCCAGCCTAGCGGGCCTTCGGAAGCCTCTGGCCACGCCCCCACCCCAGTCCGCCCCCACCCCGCCCCTTTTTTCAAGCCCCGGGGCTTGCGCATGTCGCTGAGCCTATGCAAAATAGGATCAGTGCACGTAACCCCACTACACGCGATTTACGCGTGCAGGGCTTTTAAAATCTGCCCCATAGCTTATAGAACCTTGAACGAATAAGTCATTTGATATTTGACTTAAAAGATAATCCAGATCAATCCAGATCCCAAAACTTTTAAAACAAGTAACTAAAGGAAACACTGAATTGTTAAAATGAATTTTATGGGAAAAAAATTGGAAAAATCTCTGGGGTGGATTTTCAAAGGCCCGCGCGCGCCGGCGCGCCTATTTTGCATAGGCCACCGGCGCGCGTAAGTCCCGGGGCTTTTGTAAGGGGGTGTGTCGGGGGCGTGTCAGGGCGGGGCCTACCGACGCGGCGTTTCGGGGGCGAGCCGTGGCGTTTCGGGGGCGGGCCTGGGGGCATGGCACCGGCCCGGGGGCGTGGTCGAGGCCTCCGGACCAGCCCCCGGGACCGGAGGACGGAGCGGGGCTGCCGGCCGATGCGCGCAAAGTTACGCCTGCTTCCAGCAGGCGTAACTTTGCCGACAAAGGTAAGGGGGGGTTAGATAGGGCCGGGGGGGTGGGTTAGGGAGGGGAAGGTGCGGGGAGGGCGAAGGAAAGTTCCCTCTGAGGCCGCTCCGAAATCGGAGCGGCCTCAGAGGGAACGGAGGCAGGCTGCTCGGCTCGGCGTGCGCAGGCTGCCGATTTTGCGCAGCCTTGCGCGCGCCGACCCCAGATTTTATAAGATACGCGTGGCTATGCGCGTATCTTATAAAATCAGGCGTACTTTTTAAAATCTGCCCCTCTATATATTAAAATAAAACTGATCTTTTCCATTTTTGGGTGCAAGCTTATTAAAAGAAAGCTACCTCCAAGTGGAAGTAAGACAAATATTTAAAAGGTTCTTGGTCACAGCCTTCGTATCCTGAACTTGAATAAAAAACTGAATGTCATCAGCATAAATGTTAAAACCATGACACAAACTAGCAAGAATCTTACAAATGGGTGCTAGATAAAAGCTAAAAAGGAGGCAGGTCAGGGCTGAACTATGTGGGATAGCCATGTTCATACCAGCCCAAGAAGACACTTTATTACCAATGGCAACTCTAAACAGTTACAAAAATTGTTAACAAAAAAGTAAACCAGTGGACAACTAGATCAGCGATAATTCTTGCAAATGAAACAAAAGGATGTTTTGATCAACGGTGTCGAATGCCACTATTACCATTGTCCATGCCACGTCTGAAGAAGTCGAGAAGGGAAATCATGACAATTTCAGAATCAAGGGTCTTCCTAAAACCATACTGATGCAAATTCAGAATCTGATTGATTTCCACAAAGTGAGAAAGTTGCTTAAAAACTATGGGGTAGATTTTTAAACTTGCACGCACTTCCCAGCGTGCGCACATGAGCGCAGCTATTTTATAATACGCGTGCATAGGCGTGCGCATGTTATAAAATAAAAAGGGGCGTGCGCACATGCACGGCGGATTTTAACATGCGGCCCAGGACTCGCGCGCGCAGGGTGGTAAATTTTTCATTGACGTGTGGCAATGCGATGGTCCCTTTTCCCAGTTCCCTCCCAGTCTGCTCCAATTAAGGAGCGGACTGGGAGGGAACTTCCCTATCCCCCCTACCTAACCTCCCTTACCCATCCCCTCTCCTCCCCACCCTCTAAACCCTTTGTCCTACCTTTCTTTGTTTTTATTGTGTTGCTTACTGCTCCTTTGGAGCAATAGCAACATGCACGCGTCGGCAGTCCCTTCCCCAGTACAGCAGCAGTGGCCGCTGTACCAGCAGCCTCCAGCCCCGCCCCTCCCCTCCCCTTTAACTGGGCCCGGCACTTCAGCGCGTAACAGAGGTTACGAGTGTGGCTGGGCCCCTTTGAAGATGCGCATGGCACGCACAAGGCCCAGCCACGTACATAACCCCCATTTTTTGCGCACGGGGGGCATTTAAAATTTTGCTGCAAGTGGAAAAAAAAGATGGATTGATTTTAGACATAGCAGTTTCGACCTCAAAAATGGAAACATCATCAAAAGTGCCCAACAAACAGTAGAAGAAATTTCAGAAGTAACTGACCAATAGGGAATAGAAGCAAAGATATCTGCAATTTTCTTGATTTTGGAGCAAAAATAATCTAGAAATGTGGTACAACCTAGGAAAGTGGAAACAGTAGAATTAGGACTATTAATCTCAGAGGGAGTAGTGAACATTTTTGCGACATGAAACAACTTTCTGGAGTTGTAACCAATTTCGTGATTCCAACATAAGTAATCAACCAAGGCTGATGATGATGAGATTTCTTGGGAACTGCTTTAAGAGGAGCTGGTTGATCCACAATGACCCCAACAAGGGTTTCATATGGAGAATCAAGACTCAAATTTTCAACTGACATTTTCCGAGAATTTTTAAAAATTATCATGAGACCACCACCTCTAACCTTCATTTGAGGTTGTGAAACAACAGAATAATCAAAAGAGCAAATCTGTTTAAGGAGAACATGGTCAAAATCAAGCAGCCCAGTCTCAGTAATAGTGAAAAATTCAGGCTTCCTCTTCATAATTAAACCATAAATAAGATGGAATTTTTTTTCTGACTGATTGAGCATTAACTAGAAGTATATTAGCATTAGAAAATAGCTTTTCTTGAACCACAGGAGTATGTTGTAAAGGAATGGAACCAGATAAGATGGCCGATGGACAGACATGTGAGAATTAAAAAAAGAAAGATCACCCTATTTTCCACAATGCAAGACAACAGGAATAGCAGAACCAGAAGAATCAAACAATGCATTAACATCATTGGAAATTACACATGCTGCTATCAGGTTTGCCAACGAGAAAGTGGCCAAGCATTCCATACAGTGTTTCTCCATGGGAGCAGAAGTCAAATGCCCCAATAATCCAATGAGAGGTAGGCAAAATCATACACAAGCTGTCTCTCTATGTAAAAAGGGGAAAAGACCTCATGGCACATGACATAACATACACACTGTCCAGTCTTCGGCCTAAAAAACACTATTCTCCTTGAATATGGCCAAAATTGATTTCATGTTAATTCATAGGAAGACAAATAACAAGAAATCAGCCTGCCCACCAGTTGTGTTTAATAATTAGCTCTTTCCAGTCAAGTCGTGTGTAAAAAATCTGGGCATTTGGATTGAATCATGTCTTTTACTTCACCAATGTAAGATCAGTCATCAAAACCGGTTTCTTTACGTTAAGGATCCTTTTTGGTTTATGAAACTTTCTTAATGAGTATGATTTTCATACTGCTGTTCAGGCCACCATATTACCTTTGGATTGCTTTTGTAATTCAATTTATATTGGATTACCCAGGGTTACAATAAAACCCCCTACCGCTCTTACTCAATGCAACTGCCAGGCTTATCTCTGATAAGGACATAATGACACATCTTTCCAGTACTGATGGAGCTACAATGGCTCCCCATTCTCCAGTGAATTCCATACAAAATTGGAGTAACCATTCATAAATTAATTGCCTCCAATGACTGCCCTTGGGCCAATGTGCTGGTGCGGCTCTATCAGCTGTCTTGGATGTTAAGATCTCAGCAGTATGGTCTCCTCAACGTACCATTAATTAAGCAGGCTAGACTTGTAGAAACAAGAGATTGTCCTTTTTCTGTGGCAGCTCCTACTTTCTGGAACTCACTGCCAGAATTTTTTTGCCAGTCAAACTGTTTGATGTCATTTAAAGTGGGGCTTAATACCTTCCTATTTCAGCAAGCTTACTTGTATATTTAAAGAGTGCCCATGTACAGGTTTCCAGTTGATTCTCGTCAGTTTATATTTTTGCTGATGAAGTGTGTTTTTGTGTTAGTGGATATTTTATGAGTGTTCCTAATGTGCATCACCTATTTCCTTGTGTGTAGGTGATACATAAATCCTAAAAAAAACATAAACATAAAAACCCCTTTAACGATATATTTTATTTCACCGACTCAAAATTGCCTAACTTTTCACTTTTTTGTTAGAAAATCACCAAAAACTTTTAACTTTTACTTTGAAAAATCTTCTCCATGCTTAAAGCACATTAGCATGCCAAGGTTTCAAGGCTCTAGTTGATGCTGACCAGTGTTTCGTGGGCAGCTTGCTCAGGGCTAAACATCAATGTCAGCAACAATTCATTCATCAGGCTGAAGTGGTGAATGCTTTATAATAGTCATTATTATGTAAATCTAGATCAAAATGCCTGACTTTGGCAAAAAGTTAATTATCAGGCATTACAGATTAGGAACTTTAGCACAGGGATGCTACTCAAGATCTACTTTCTCTTTGACAAGTAACAGATTATTCTAAGTAGGACTAAC
This sequence comes from Rhinatrema bivittatum, assembly GCF_901001135.1. Lineage (NCBI taxonomy): Eukaryota > Metazoa > Chordata > Amphibia > Gymnophiona > Rhinatrematidae > Rhinatrema > Rhinatrema bivittatum. The sequence goes on from NC_042621.1 coordinate 267,943,291, forward strand.
TGCAGTGAGATGAAAACGTAAAGTAACCTTCCTTCTTTCCTTGGTTTGTTCTTTATGCAGATTCAAGCATGTATGCACATTTTCTCTTCAATGCATTCGACAGCGACCACAATGGGTCAGTCAGTTTTGAGGTGAGATTCTGAGAGTTTCAGAGTAAGAGTCCATGTGTGTGCAAATGTGAGGACCATCCCTGAAATTTAATGGAATTTCAATCATGAAAACTTACTGTTGACCCTTATGCTATGACAGCTGGTACCAAGTTATTGGAAGCTCTTATTTGAGTTTCCAGTAAGAAATATTTACTGGTATGGCAGTTCAAATTAGATCATCATTTATTGAAGTATTACCATATTAGCCAAAATATAAGACCAACCCTCTCGCATTTGGCCCTATGCAAAAAAATAAGCCTGTTACTAGGATGTCACTGTGTCTGTGGTTCTTGCCCTACTGCAGCTCCTCCAGGACCTTGGAGATAGGCGAGAAGAAAAAAAAAATAACCACAGCTTCTGTGATAATTTGTTAGTAGTTCCTGCACAGAAAAAGAGTCTTGTACTTTAAAAGCAGCATTTTTTTCCTTGACTAAGATAGGGATGAGAAACTAAGATGACTGCAGTGTAGGACTACAACCCCCAGAATTCCCTGCTGACTGACTTTGGCAGAGAGCCAGCAAGGATGAATCAGCATTGGGAGTGGTCAGCATCACCTCTTTATCAGTGGTTTCAGGAAGAGAGCAGGCAACATGACTGAGTCCAAGAGCTCCTCTACAGCCTCAGCTATGGAAGAGGAGGAGGAGGCAGCAGAGGAGGACTCTGAGACTGACTGGACAAATCACCACTAAAAGTTAAGTTAAAGGCTATAATTAAACAGGAAGAGACTGTCTTAGTGTAATGACTAAAGAACGACTTTAGGGATAACCCAAAGTGATCCTTGCACAAGTCTTTTGACCAGTTATGTTGAAGAGCAAAAGAACGGGGTTGTTAAGCTTAGCTGGGCAACATTGAGATGTTTATGAATGTGGGATTTTTGGGTTGCCTTGGAAAGAGTTATACTGTGACTCTATAATCTAAACTTTTAGTGAGTAGAGTGGTATGAACAGACTTGATTGTGAAATGTGTTAGCTGTAAAAATCCACCCCCCCTCCCTACCAGAGAGAAAGGGTAACAAGAGTTTAAAGCCCCAGCAGGGTTTTCAAAAGAAGAACCAAACTCCCTAAAAGAATAATGATATGTAGTGGGAAAAGCACTGACTTTGCTCATGGTTTGTTTTTTTCTTATTGAGTAATTATTCGTGAAAGAAGCTTACCAGGGCATTCATCAAAATACATTAGGGTCCTAACGCATGCGATAAATATCGTAACACACGTTACCGGGGAAAATGTTTTTATGAGAGAGAGACAAAGAGATTCTGTATAGAGTCAATGTGATATGCTATATCTATATACCACTGAAAGAGGCAGAACTGTAGGCAGGCAATTTGGCACCTATGGCCATTACACATGACACCACGAGTTGGGAGACTCTGTTCAATGTTTGTACAGCAATGCCCATGGCCAGTGCAAGGTGCCCTAGGAAAACTTTACAGCCTTGCACCCCCCACCCTATCACACCCTCCTCACACACAATTAAAAATTATGCATTTATAACAGATTTTACATGAAAAAGAACATTCAAAGCACAGTCTTCTGAGGTAAAAATATCACTTACAATATGTATATTATATTTACATTAGAGATGTGAATCGGGTGCCAGAATCTGTTCCGGTTTCGGAATCGTGGACCCGCGGGAAATTCTGTTTCCCGCGGGTTCGGATAGTTTTTGTTTTCGGCTGTCCCAAGCCGAAAAAAAAACAACCCACCCCAACCCTTTAAATCTAATTATTTAGAATCCCCCACCTTCCCGACCACCCCAAAACTTTCCTAAAGTACCTGGTGGTCTAGCGGGAGTCCCGGGAGCGATCTCCCGCTCTCGGGCCGTTGGCTGCCAGTAAACAAAATGGCGCCGATGGCCCTTTGCCCTTACCATGTGACAGGGACTATCGGTGCCATTGGCCTGCCCCTGTCACATGGTAGGAGCAATGGACGGTCGGCGCCATCTTAAAAAATGGCACGGACCATCCATTGCTCCTACCATGTGATAGGGGCCGGCTAATGGCACCAATAGCCCCTCTCACATGGTAAGGGCAAAGGGCCATCGGCGCCATTTTGATTAGTGGCAGCCAACGGCCCGAGAGCAGAAGATCGCCCCCAAGACCCCTGCTGGACCAAGGTGGGGGATTCTAAATAATTAGATTTAAAGGGTCGGAGTGGGTTTTTTTTTTTTCGGCTTGGGACAGCCGAAAACAAAAACTGTCCGGACCCGCGGGAAACAGAATTTCCCGCGGGTCCACGATTCCAAAACCGGAACAGATTCTGGCACCCGATTCACATCTCTAATGTAAATATAAATAATTAGATTTAAAGGGTCGGGGTGGGGTTGGTTTTTTTTTTCTCTGTGCCCTTTCTTCACCCCCCCCCCCCAAAATGATAAGAAAACAACATGAAAATTTCATGGGGTTTTCCTATCATTTTCGGGGACCCCTGATCCTTGATGGATTAGAAAATATCGTACGATATTTTCATCCATCAAAAAAACGATGCACATCCCTAATTTACATGCACTGCTGTGGTACCAGCGGAAAATCTTGCAAAAAAGCAGGAGACATTTGGAACCTATATGGTATTAAGCCTACTGTAATGCATCTTGGGCATGGGCACGACCCTCAGAGCCACTCAAACAGCAGCAACCCTACCTATGAAAGTTAATACTATAAATATTACACCAGGCCTAAAATAGTAATAAATCCCTAATAGGAAAACAGAACAATCTAAGCCGCTATAAATCCCTACATAGAAACTACACACTAATGGAATAACTCACTTCAGTCACACATGCAAAACACAGATAGACCCTCAAATACAGACTAAATAGACCATACAGTACAAATAGAAATGTACAGACAAAAACTGAACTGGAAACTGCAATAAGCCAAATTCTATGAGCAGTGCAACAATGTAAAAAACAGAAACATTACCATTCCTCATAAAGCAAAATTAGTAAAACTATACCAATAACAAGAATAATTCAAAACAATTAGGGGTAGATTTTAAGACCTGCGCCCCCTCCCTGCCCCTTTTTGAAAGCCCCGGGACTTTACGCATGTCACCGGGACTTTTTAAAATCTGGCCCTTAATGAATAGAATAACATTCAATAATTAAAAAATTATAAAAATCTTCCAAACATCAATACCATATTTCAAAACAGACACATAAAATAACACCCAACAATTAAAATAGGGATTTTAAAAAATTCCCCGTCATCCATACCTTGGAACTTTGATTTCTAGATGCCCTGAAACTGTCATGGATTAGCAGGCAGAGAGTAACTGGAATAGTTGTGCACACACACATGCTCGCTGTCACTCTCCCACACACATGCTATCTCATTTTCCCACAAACAAGCACACATGCTCTCTCACTCTCCCACACACAAGTACACATGCTGTCTCTCACTCACTTCCTCCTTGACTTAGAAGGCAGCAGCAATCTCCTTCTTCAGCCCCCGTGGCCAAGGTGTTGTGTTTGAGGCATTGTGGACCCTTGGTCACAATGGAGATAACTCCGCCCACGGGGAGGAGCCCCGTGGGGAACTACTGCGATTGGCTGACACAGCAGACACAGAATGGATAGAGTCTTTATACTGCTGTAGATGGATGGTGAAAGCAGGAAGGTAAGGCACTGATCCACGAAGTGCCAGTACGTTCAACAGGCTCAGAAGTATAGTCTCACCCAGATGTTCACGATAGGAAGGAGCCCAGAGTGCGGGTAACGCCGCGGCTAGTGGGTGGAGTTGGAGCGCCAGTTCGTAGAGGTACGCTCAGAGTGAAGGCATCTTCCTGATGGTAGAAAGGTGGGACCGAAGGTCTGTGGTGCACGATATGAAGAAGATAGACCCTCGAGGAGCGAGTACCCAATGGTCCAATATCCTGGAAATGAATAAGAGAAAAGACCCCCGAGGAGCAGTTGTCTAGGTTAGTGAGGACCCCGAAGGGAAGTTGGAAGCGAGAGACCCCCGAGGAGCGGGTGACTAGGGCTTCTGCTGGAGCGAGGCCCTTAGCGAAAGGAGACGTCTAAGCTAACAGCTTAGAGCAAGCAGAGTAGCAAAGCAAAGTCTTTGCTAACTCAAACTGGTATCGGAAGCAGAGGCTAGTTATACCCGGAGGTACTGATGTCATACAGTGGGGCCGTCCCCGAGGTTCCCACCATGACGTGTATTTGAGCGTCAGAGATGTGTGCGCTCGCGCCTCAGGAGACCACGGGAGTGAGCATGGTGGATGGGGACGCCCATGCTGGTCTGAAAACGCCGAGGCCCTCGGCATTGGAGACAGTCATCTTGCCCATAGAGAGAGAAAGGGGAGAAAAAGAGGTAAGGCAGAGCGGTCGTAGCTGTCTGCGACCGACGGATGCAACACAAGGGAACAACTTCCGGCCACGGAGCATTGGTCTACTTCCGGCAATGCACAACTCTCCTCCTCCTGCTCCTCCTCCCCAGCAGTGCGGTCCCACCAAAATCAACGGCATGGTAAGCGTGACCTTAGTGAAAAAGCAGCGCGGTCCCGCCAGAATCGGTAGCATTGCCAGTGGGTCCGCGTTGCTTTTCCACTTACTAAGGCTGCGCTGACCACACTGTCGATTTTGACGGGGCTATGCTGCTGTTCCTTTTGCTGTGTACCCACCGGCCGCACTGCTCTCCTCGGTACATGGTTGCAGTAGTGGCGTCTTTTGGTAGCGGTGCCTTTGGCCATGGCCATATTAGCCATAGGTACGCTATGGCTCTGGTAAGAGGGACACTTTCAATTCGGGGTGGGTTTGAGGGGTGATATTACATACACAGTCAGAGGTATTAACTGCAAATTTGATATGATTGATGAATTTCTATCATTTGAATCAATGAAAGGTACCAACAAGAGGAGCTGATTTGTACAATGCAGTAGAGACTACTTTGCAGTAATCAACTCCTCTTGTTACTGTTCATTGATTCAAATGATAGAAATTCATCAGTCATATCAAATTTGCAGTTAATTCCTCTCACTGTGTATGTAAAACCAGCCCCAAGTTGAAAGTGTTTCCTCTTTCAGTGATATATATATAGCATGTCACATTGACTCTATACAGAGTCTGTCTCTCTCTCTCACACATTATATTTATACCATTTTGATGAATCTAAGGGTCAGTTTGCTTCAGAAGCACACCTACAGACTGGTTGCAGCTGATCAGGGGATTGTTAGGGAATTGCCTGCTAGAAAAACTCTCTTTAGTCTCAGAGAACCATTCTAATGTCTTGGAAACTAACAGGCACGTATCAGTGAGTGGTTTACTAAAAGAAAATGTATGTTCAGTTTAAGAGTACTGGTTCAAAGTGTTTGCAGTTAACAGAACCTTCTTAATTGGTAGTCTGTGAGAAACTGCATGTTTGGGGTTTGAGTGTACTGATTAGAGTGCCCGTAGCTATTGGAGCTTTCTTAATTACGGTAATTCTCTTCTAGGGGAAACTACATAATGGGTTAAAGGTACTGCTGAAGAGGAACTCCAACTAACAGAGGGGCTGATGCAATAAAGTCACGTAGAAAACGGGTGCTGAACAGTCAGCACCCGCTCTCTTAACGCGCACATGGCTGCGCCATGCAATATTAAAATTAGGGGGTCGCATTAGTAAGGATGCGCTAGGTCTCTTGCGACCCTAGCGCAACCTTGCTTAACGCGAACCCAAACGGTTTTCGTGACTGCCGTACGCCGGTCAGGAAAACCGATGCTGATAAACCTGACGGTTTTAGTCGTTTATCGGTGTCGGTTTTCGTGACCGGCATACGGCAGTCATGAAAACCAACGCCGAGTTTATCAGCGTCAGTTTTCGTGGCTGTCCGCCGGTAACGAAAACCAATGCCGTTAAACTCTGCGTCGGTTTTTGTGATGGGTCCGACTGTCAAATTTTTTTTTCTTTTATTTCTTTTCTTTTTCTTCTTTTTTTGATGCGCGCATCTATTAACGTCTGCTCCTGGCAGGCGTTAATAGATGACAGTTAAATGTGCGTCCGAGATGCACATTTTTCTTTTTGCATTGGGAGTGATTGCCTAATAGCCTCATTCACATGCATGTGAAGAGCGCTATTACATTCATTCTGCATTGGACGCGCGTTGCATATGCGCTAATCCCCTTATTGCATTAGAGGATTGATTAGCGCCTATTTTACCCGCGTCCAACTGCACTTTAAGAGTGCGCTCGGCTCAGTGCACCATATTGCATCGGCCCCAGAGTTATTAAGGGGATCTGTGTGTTGGGTTCAAGAGTATTGTTCCTGAGGGTTTGCAATTTACACAGAATTGTTAACTAATTAACAAACTGCAGATTTGGTTAAAGAAGTATAAGGAAGCAAGCCCATAGGCGGTATGTTTAAGGTTTCACAAAGTGTGAACGCTGTTACTAAATTAATGGAAGCTGTCTGCAATAAGCTTAAATGGTTTTTTCAGCTGATAACCTTATCTCAGGCGCTAGTAAGTATTAAGCCCTGCACTGAAGATAATTAAAGTTAAAACTCCTAAGTTCTGTGATGCTTGGGGTGGAATCGTAGGCCTGTTATATAACTAAAGGAGAAGGGAAATAAATCTGTGTTCTAGTATATTTGAGTTGGTTGTTTGAAAAGAAGTATGTTAATAAAGTGTAAAGAGTTATATGATGGTGAGTCTCATCCTGTAAGCTTTATGGGAGTGAAGTGAGTGGCTGAAGTAGTAGGAAACCAGGGAGGGAGCCATTATTAAAGGTATACCCTGGGTTTTAGACAAAGAAGTAGGTCAGGGTATGACCGATTGACTGCCCTTACTGCCAACCTACCACCAGACTCACCAGTCACTACTTCTTCTGTACAGAATTAAGCTTACTACAGCGCCCCCTGGTGAACCAGAAGCAGGTATGTCGCTACAGTGTCTAAAAAATCATTCCTAGGTTTGGTGGTTCTCCTGAATCCCCTTAGTTATTACAAGGCTTAACAAAATAAATCATCAGGGTTGCAACACCCCAAGCCATGCATGCATACACACATCTGCTCTGCAGAAGGGCAGCAACTCCCGGTCACCTGCTCTGAAGTAGCGGTGGTAGCAGAGGAACAGGAGGTATGGGTGACTGCCATCCCCGAGGCTCCTGCACGCCTAGTTGGGGTTTGGGATGGTGATGTTATTGCATGAACTCTCCATTCCCAAAGCCCCCTGAAAGCAAGTAAAGGAAGAGCAGCAGCTACTGCCACCTGAACAGGGCAGGACTCACTGTTAGTGGGTCTAGTCGCACCTGGTCACTCCCAGTTTGCAAAGGAAGAGGGCCAGGAGTGAAAGAGCTGTACAGCATACAAAGCTAGAGAGAAGATGCTGACTGCTTCCCCTTCAGGACCAATGGTTTCTTCCCCACTGGGCTTGGTCCCAGCTAGGCCTAGAGTATAAGAGAGAGGTTTTGCAAAAAAAAAGAAAACAAAATCCTGTCTTATATTTGTTTCAGTACAATATTATATAGACTCTTCCATTACCCAGAAAAGCTGTCTATTGATCATGTACTAAATGTGGTATGACTGAGTTGCCAAAACCTCATTTTAAAAATGGAGGCGCCATCTTACTAATAAAAATGCTATTATGTTTACTTTTGATTCTCTCCTAAAAATGTACTGATTTCAGCAGAGGATTAGAACTTTGCATTATTTTCTTACCCAGGGTGAAATGAGTTAACACTTTTTCTTTGTACTGTTTGGGGTGAATTTTAAAAGCCTGGTGCGCATCAATGCCAGGAGATACGTGCAGAAGTCAGGCCAGTGGATGCCGGGTAGATTTTAAAAGGCACCCATGTGTGTGTGCGTGTCTCCCGGTACACACACACAATATTTTTTCTGGAAAGGGCCGGGGAAGGAGCATGGTCTGGGTAGGGCATGGATATTCCAGATTTATGAATAAAGCCAGTTTGTAAATACTTATGCGTGCATGCTACGCCGTGGTCCCCTACCATGTAAATTTACTTCTGCTATGGATGGCGTATAAATCTGAAAACAAAAAAAAAACAAGGCTAGTCAGCAGGGTTTTAACAATAGGGGCTAACAGGGTAAAAGGGAGGCTAATTAACTAGGGGTATTAGGAAGTCCTGTCCTTTACCTGGGCGAAATGGGAATGAACTGGGGAAACTGGTAATTGCGTTGGCGTGCATGTCTACTAAAATCCCCCCACTTATGCAGTAAAGGCGGCATTTGCGCACACATGCACGTGTCCATATAAAATTGTGCGCACATGTACGTGCGTATAGCCTATTTTTTGTCATGCGTGCATATACGTGCGTATGTTACAAAATGGCCACGTCCTTTGACCCGAGCTGTCATACACGCGTACATGTGCGCCCGCACGGCTGTTTCAAAGCTACCATCCCCGGGTACAAATATTCAATGGTCTCCACATGATCCAAATCGAAGGTTAGTCAAAAATAAACAAAAATTCCCACACGATGTCGAACAAAAGATTAAAAGAAACCAACAGTTCAGAACATATATCAAACACACTGATCAACCAATAAATCACTAAAATCAATCTATCATGTTGTATCAAATGAGGGTATATTAACTCTGGGCACCTCTTACTGTCTATTTCCAGTTTATGTTGTGCTTGCATATCTTCCTAAGGAAGTGTCTTGCAAATCATATCCTAAAGGTGAGACAGAGAGGAATGCCCCCTACTTTTCTATATTCTCATTTTATTATTGCAGATTTCTGATTTGGTCCTTCTGGGTGTTATTTGAACTTCAAATATCATTGCTGCTTACAGCATTTATATCTGCTGTGAACACTGACTTACATTGGACTGTCTGAGAGCCATCAAAGACTAGAATAACACACCCTGCATGCTTACCTCTGGTTTAGACCACCAACAGAAATGTCATTTGTACTAGTAATGTTAGTGATTGTGAGGGAGTGTACAGAAAACTCCCTCAGACTACCTCAAAGGACCAGGCAAGACAGTTGTTCCCGGTTCTTTACGGTTGAGACCCTCAGGGAATCCTGGGTGAAGGGAGGAGCCCTTCATCAGAATATAATCTGTAATCTGTAATGTTCTGGCCATGTAATCGGAAATTTTTTTTTTTTTTTGTCATATCATGTAATCTGTAAATAAGTTTTTTTAAATTTTTTGTACTCTTTTAAATTTTTGTACTCTTGTAAAATTAGTTCCGTTATCGCTATCCTTCTCGCCTATTTGTTGCAATTTTGTGCGATGCTCTCTACTTTTAGAGCCTCAAACCGTCTTCTGCCAGTTGTCCAATTTCCCCCCTCCCCGTTTATTGTAACTTTCCTCCTTCTAGTTGAAATGTAAACCAATATGATGTGTACTTTAATGTCAGTATAGAAAAGCTGTTAAATAAATAAAATAAATAAATAAATATAAGACCTGAGGGCCTAGAAAGTGAGACATGTCCCAGGGAAGAAAGAGAGTCCCACCGTACGAGAAGACCTGCTACATTTGAGGTTGAGACTGATGTTGTTAAACCCTATTAGCTTAAAGTTGGGAACTTTCTTAAAGTCAAGGTGAGCTGCATCCAAGTCTTTATTTTCACTTTGCACTTTCCTTGAGCTTCCTAAGTTGTTTTGTTTTGCTATGCAGTACACTTTTCTGAGTTTTCATTGTAAATAAACCTAATGTAAGGAACAGACAGAGTCTGTCTCCATTTTTTTCTCTGGCTGTTCCCAAGCCGCTACCACTTGAGTTACCATAGAAACAATGGCAGAAAAGGACCATCCAGTCTGCCCAGTAAGCTTATGGTAGTTCGTTCTGTGCCGTGTAGATTACCCCATGCTTATCTGTTTCCCAGACCATAAACGTCAGGGCCCTCGTTGATTGCTTTTGAATCCAGTTCCCTGATATGCCTTGCCGTTGAAGTGCATCAAAGTAACAATCTTATTGGTTAAGGGTAATAACCACAGAGATGTGGTCACTCTTCCATTGTGAATTTCACTGGGACAGCTAACTACTTTCACATAGAGTCTATTTAATATTGCCAAGTTAAATTTGTCCATAACTCATGTTAATGGCTAATTTTAACATGAGAATTAGCTGCAATTTTAATGCACAGTTTACTAAAATGCTTAAAGCCTTTAATAAGTGTGGTTTTAAAATAGTTTGGGCAGCTATTTGACTCTCACCACTGGTAAGAAAAAGCTCGATGTGGGCCACGGTAATGACACTCTCAGTGAAGCCTATAATCCCACCCTCCATGACTTGAAATGCTGACCCTGTCAGCCCAATCTCCTAAAACAGTCTTCAAAGGATGTCCTCTGAGGGTCGGTTCACCCTATCCCCTATCATCCTGACCAAGGGGCTCCAGGGCCACAGTCAGCCACCCGTGGCTCCCTCCCCTCTTGTACCTCTTCACAAGACAAGTTAGAGGCAGGAGAAAGTGCTCCTCCCTCTTGTCCCGCTGATACTAAGATCTGAAAGGGCTCCCAGTGTCTTCCTGAACTCCTTTGTTCCACATGTGCAGAACAAAGGAATACATGTGGTTATTAGGCGTCATGGTGACCTTGGAGCCAGCAGGGCAGAATGGAAGAGCTCTAACTCCTGCCCCTCATTTATCTGTTGAAGATCTACAAAGGAGTAGAAGGGGTAGGTTGGGCCTTAAGCCCTTTCGTCGAGATGTTGGCGAGTGGGGTAATTGGGTTGCTGGGTTGCTGGGGACCGCCTTTGAAGGGAATCAGGCTGCCAAGGATAGCTTTTGAAATCTCGGAGGAGGGGGAGGGGAAATCACAATGCACAGCAAACCTTATGTTAGCTACCTATGCCTAACACCACAACTTCACTATCGGGCCGATTCAGTAAATCCTGCGGGAGAGCCGGCGCTCCGAGGCGAGCACCTGCTCTCCCAACGCGCGCCCAGGCCACTCTCCTAGGCGTGCGATCAAGTATTTAAATGAGGGCCCGCAGTAAAAAAGAGGCGCTAGGGACACTAGCGCATCCCAAGCGCCTCCTTTTTGACAGGAGTGGCGGCTCTCAGCGGGTTTGACAGCCGACGCTCAATTTTTCCGGTGTCGGTTCTCAAGCCCGATGATAGCCACGGGTTCAGAAAATGGACGCTGGCATAATTGAGCATCCGTCTTCCGAACTGCAGCCTGCGGAAAGATTTTACTTTTTTTTTTAATTTGTAATTTTTATTTACTTTTGGGACCTCCGACTTAATATCGCTATGATATTAAGTCGGAGGGTGTACAGAAAAGCAGTCTTTTCTGCTTTTCTGTACACTTTCCCGGTGCCAGCAGAAATTAATGCCAGCCTGTGGGCAGGCGTTAATTTCTGAAAGTAAAATGTGTGGCTTGGCTGCACATTTTACTTTCTGTATCGCGCAGGAATAACTAATAGGGCCATCAACATGCATTTGCATGTTGCGGGCGCTATTAGTTTCGGGGGGGGTTGGCCGTGTGTTTTCGACGCGCTATTACCCCTTACTGTATAAGGGGTAAAAATAGCGTGTCAAAAACGCGCGGCCAAACGCGGGCTAACAGTGCGTTCCACCGGAGCGCACTGTACTATATCGGCCTGTATGTTAGCACTAGCTGGTGAGGTAACCCGAATCACTAGTGCTAGTGTTAGCACACTATAATAAATAGACCTCAGTGTTGAATGTCACCAATATGATTGTAAAAAATGGGTAAAATAATTTAGGAGCTGAGCGTCTGGTTCCCTCTTTACATGGATTACTGGCATTTCTGCTCTCCTTCTACAGCTATCATTTTTCTAATTCACGTACTTTCAATACTGTTGCCTCTTAACTGAAACTCCCAGTAAGGCAACAGGAGATACAGGTTAAATTAGCTTTTCTGATTTGGAAATTTGCTCACACCTCTAAAATGCATGGAACAAGGATTAACAATGTGGTTTGTTTCTGGCTTTTAGTGCATGTGGAAGGGGAAAGGGGGGAAAAAGAAATAATCTGAAAACCTACAAATTTTAATGTGTGTGTGTTAATTTCAGGTGTGTTTTGCTTTATTTCATTTTTTCTGGGGTACTGGCAATTTCATTTCTAAATCAATTTGTTCAGCTCTGATCCCGTAGTCAGTGATCTGATGTGCTCTTAAGGCCTAAGACCTGAGCATTTTTCCTTCTCTGAGGTTTAGAGAAGTCGGGGCCATGTCCAGCTTTTGAAGCCCCTAACCATAATCGCAATAAAAAATGATATTGATACAGGTTTGGGGTCCTCTGCCTTTCCTGCCCCTTTGGGTTCAGCGGCAGTGTGTAACATGCAGGAAGGATCCAGTTCACTTTATTTTGTATACACATTTTAACAGTGGGGTGGCAGATGGAATCTGCTTACTCATGGTTTCTTGGTCTCACTTTTCCCTGAACAAGAGGTGTTTTTTAGTTCTGTGTGCTGCACCGCTGCAGTCCTGGGGATGCTTGCACAAGTCCAGACAATAGCAGCTGCTCCAGAGCACTCTGGCTGACTTCTAGCAGTGCTCCAGCATAGGTACTGGCAGGCACAGTCGGATACCAACAGTCCTACCTGGGTACAGTTGCCCTTCTTTGGCCTCTTTACTGGGGTGTCTTCCCCCAGCACAAGTTTTCCTGTTGAGGTGCAAGGACCTCTCCTCTAAAGAGTGCCAACCACCTTTCAATAGAGCTTTAGGGTGTCCTGCCTCTAATCCAGGGGTGGCCAACTCCAGTCCTCGACAGCCACAAACAGGCAGATTTTCAGGATATCCACAGTGAATGCGCATGAGATGGATTTGCATGTATTGCCTCCATTAAATGCAAATCTATCTCATGCATATTCATTGAGGATACCCTGAAAAGCTGGCCTGTATGTGGCTATTGAGGACTAGAGTTGGCCACACCTGCTCTAATCAACAATGCCAGTGCCTAACATCCTTTAATACTCAATAAACTAACACTACAGCAACTTTAAAGATCACACTTACAGTTTTGATGCCTTTCTCTATTGGTTTCTTAGGCTCTGTGTCCTTGTAAAATTCCCTGCTGCCCCTCCTCTCCTCCCACTGGCTGCCTCTGTCTGTCCTCATACACCCGCAGGCAGGGAGCTAGAGGGCAGATTATTATAGGAAATGGGGGGATGGGCAGAACAGCAGTAATGGCTGCTAAGTGGCAGGGGCATATGTGCTCCTGCCCAGGTTTGCAATATAAAAAATGAACAAGTACCTAAATTTGAGGCCCTCTTTAAGCTTGAGGCCCAGGCCAAATGGCTTTCCTGGCCCCCTCCTCTGATTGCATAGACCCAAAATGGGGGAAAAACCCTTCCGTACAGCAGGACCTTTAATCGTGTGCTTCTTTTCTTCCTGCCTCAGGATTTCGTGTTGGGGCTATCTGTGATTCTCAGAGGGAGCATAGACGACAAGCTCAACTGGGCCTTCAACCTCTACGATTTAAACAAAGATGGCTGCATTACTAAAGAGGTATGCATGAACACATATGAGAGCCAGGTGCAATGGCTGTCACGAGGCACTGTATCATAAGAGGAGCGCTCTTTTCACCCGTTTTCTTTCGGACTTGGAAATCGTTACTTGCATTGTTAGGACCATTTGCCTTGCCTTAGGATCTTCCTTTATCGCTCCAGCCCCAGCGCACTCTCCTACTTCTAGTACAGCTTTTCCTGACCCCAGCTAGGAATGCAAGTTTCAGGACCTGTAGGTCCGTGAGCTAAAACTAACCTGAATTTGCATGGTCTGACCCTGTCCCAGAGTCATTGGTAATTCAGCTAAAGGAAGAGTTGAGTTGAATGAGAGATCGCTTATGGGATAATAACCGGATTCTGCAGAGCGGAGAGCTGCGTGACCGGTGCCTAAACCGATGCGAAGCTGCTGTGAGCAGAGATGAGGGAACACTTTCAGAGAGAAACGCAACCAGGCTTTTTGGCTCATCATAAGCCCCCGCCTTTTTTAGTTTTTTTTTATAAAGCAGTGAGATGCTGCAGGACAGGTGAATTTTGCCTTGTCTCCACTTTTGCATATAAATTCTCCCATGGTAGCCTGTGGCAATGAGCTTTGCTCATTTGGCAGAATAGTCACAAAACTATTCAGAAAACGCAGCTTTTACTTTTCGCACGTCCTTAGTTGGGGAAAAAGCGTGCACAGCCAAAATCAAGAACCAGCTCCAGGCGATGGGCATGACAGTAGAAAATTTTCACAACTACCAAAATGTGAATGCAATCCTGTTTTACTCATCAGATGCAAAAATGGGGAACCCGTGTGCATGGCCTTTCGAAAAGCCGTTGTAATTTCAGTGAAATGAGAGGACAGGGCAGCTCCTCTCCCTCTGTTAAGGACGATTTCCTCTAACTGCACTACAGTTCTGGGGGCTTTAGAGTTATTTGTTGCATTTCTGCTAAATATGTTTTCCTGCTGTATTACAAGTTGTAAGGTGGTGTGTTACCCCAAGGGGCTATTAAAATCAAAGATTAATTGGTGGACAGTGCGATGTTCAGGAAAGAAAGATAAAAGGAACCAAGATACATCCTCTAAATAGAAAAGGGAGGCTCCCTAGGCTTCCCTTTTGGGGAGTAAACTTAATGGAAATTCTGCAAAGAGAGGCTGTGAAATGCAATCTCAACAGAAGAATAAGGAGGACTTAAAGGCCGGTGGAGCGCTCAGGGCCTGCTATAGGGCAACTGGCGCCCTGGGCAAAGATTGTTGATGGTGCCCCACCCCCAGTCCTTAGTATGGATTTGGGGGAGGAGGTGCATGCAAGTTCTCTACAAGTGGGTGGTGGGGATAGGGATCCACCTTTCTCCGGCATCCTCTCCCCCGCCTCTCACCCCCTCCTTCGGCATTCTTTTTTCTATTGCTTAAACCCCCCCCCCCCCCCCCCATCCCAAGGATCCATTCCTCTGACTTTTTTTTATCCTTAGCATCTGCCTCCTGTCTTTCCCTCCCTCCCAGCATCTCTTCCTTGTCTCCATCAGCACCTGCTCATCCTCCGTGTTCCCCTTACCTTGTCCCCCAGGCAAAATACCTATTTTTAGCAGCAGAACCGCTACCACCACTGCTCCCCGTCACTGCCAACCCTTCCGGCGTGCACTGCGAGATCAGCATACAAAAAGTGCTAGTCCATGAGTGGTGAACATGCTTGCACGACTAGCAGGGACGGGGGAGGGGTGGCAGCGGCAGCAGCAAGGGCTCCTGCTGGTCCTCCGGATCACCTGCCTGGGGCGGCTGGGAGTCTGAGTGACATGAGGTAAGGCACGAGTATATTAGGCCCACGGTCTGGTTTGATTTAATCATGCCTATGATGTTAGCAACAAGGTGCTGGATTTTTTTTTTTCTTTTTTGCTTTCACTGAAGCAGCCCAGTGTAAAACTGCAGTTCTTCATCCCAGCATTTTTACTGAGCTGCTACAATAAACAGGACGCCGCACGTCTGTGATTCGGTTTGACTTTCAAGATTTAAAAGTGGTTTCGGCAGATCACCACCCCAGCTGTGAATAGCGGAAAGGATCCCCCAGGTGCCGCTTCAGATGTCTCTCATCTGAGCTGCTCGGGCTTCCTCAGCTGGAGCTTTCTCACCGCTCACTTTTTAATTTGTGCTTTTTCTTAGGAAATGATGGACATTATGAAATCCATTTATGACATGATGGGCAAGTGCACGTACCCAAGCATGCGCGAGGAGGCGCCACGGGAGCACGTGGAGAACTTTTTCCAGGTAAAGCAGAGAGAGACTTTGGGCCGCATTGAAAATAAAGTTTGACCTAGGAGCGATGTGGAGGGAAAGGCCCTCTCCGAATTGGATCCCACGGGGACCCAGAAAATGCTGCGGTGGATCTCCTTCAGGAGGCAGGAGGACGCCTTTACCCTGCCCGAGAGCCTGAAAGGAAATGCTGCGGGGAGAGAGGCTATGAAATGCAACCGGTGGGGAGTCATAGACAGGATTTAAAGGCCAGTGGGGGCTGGGATAACCTTGTTCCTGAGGGGGGGGGAGGGGCGTAGGAAGGAGAACTTAGCATTCATTCTGCAGCCGGGAAATGTTTGTCAGGCTATATTAGAAGGGATACTGTTCACAAAAAGATAAGGGGTTAATCTCATTTCTTTCTGTCAGATTTCCGCTTTTCTATCTTCAGCTTTGCTTTGAAAAATCTGGAAATCTTTTCGTTTCTTATGGCACTCTGTATTATTGCCTGCATCGGTGGTGGGGTTGGGTGTTGAGTATCACTTTCTTTTTAACTTGAAGCCCAAGGCGTATGTGCAGTTAAAATGGCTTTTGCATCCTTCCGAATGTTTCCTAAAACCTGCTGTTTTTCAGAAAATGGACAGAAATAAAGATGGCGTGGTTACAATTGAGGAGTTCATCGAATCTTGTCAGAAGGTAAATACAGTGGGACCCTGTTTGGATCTTTTGTTTTATAGATACGTAGCAATATAGGGATGTGCTTGTGCTTACAAATATTAAAGCCCTGGCCGTTCTGGAAGTTAGATTGAGGCTCTCTTTTTATAAGCAGCCATAAGCGGGTGGAGAGCTGACGTGCCAGCTTCTCTCTGAGGCTTCACCACTGCCCACAACCACGAGGCGATGAGCAAGTCACTGAGGAAGGGCATCGGCGTTTTTTTTTTTTTTTTTTACATCAAGTCAAAGGGCAACCATCATATTTATTTACCAGGCTGGCGATCACAAATCGCAGCACCTCAAAAATGTAGATGCGGTCAACTCTGGAATAAATGCGACAGGTTAAATAAAAAAAAAAGTCACACACAAAATCTGCATGAATTCTGAAGGGGAGAGAAGAGAGGAAAGAGGGGAACAACGGCAAAGGGAAAATGACTTGCCTAGAGCCAAGAGAGGAGCGTTACTGATCCCCAGAGTTGTGCTCTGACCAGCACGCCAGTGCTTCATAGCCAGAGCCTGACCCGGAAGTGCAGCGTGTCCCCACTCCTTGAAGGCTCGTCCCTATCCTCTCTCTCTTGCCAGGGCATTTTTTTGTTCCCCCCTCAGTCATGATTCAGTGTTTTGCTTCTCTGCTCACCTATGGCCCAAGTTCCAGACTGTTGTGGACCCTTCTGCAACAGCTACAGGAGGAAATACCTGCCTTCCAGGCAGGCTTAGGCTGGCACTCCAACGCGGTCCAAACGGCAGACGCAAAACGACTGCGCAAACCAGCCGGAAGAAATAAAGGTTTTCTGTGGCTTAAAATGTGATGTTTCCTAGTGAATAGGTATGGAAAGGCTCACTTGGGTATAAGTCCTTTGAAACAGCAGAGTTTTGCTTACTGGATGCAATGCAGATTTACTGTCCCTTTGCAAAGGGCAAGCAGGAAAGTGGGGAGGCTGCTATTCCAAAGGACTGATTTATTTATTTGTATTGAGGTTTAGCACCGCATACGCCACTGACAACACCTAACCACGTGTCTGTTCTGGGAATGGAAAACAGTTTGCAAGTAATTTGATTGCCCAGTCCTGTTATTGCATTAAAACTACAAATGTGATTATAGCTTGAGGGGAAGGCAGTTCTCCTTTCACTGGTTAATTGTAATAAGAAGCTTAAGTGCAGGAGAAAATCCTAGTGCAGGAGAAAATCCTGCACATGTAATAATGATACAGGAGGGCTCATCTGTCTGCCTGGGCCTGAGATAACTCGGCCTTGATTGAATCCAAGAATAACCACAGTGACTAATCGGAGAAAATTCTTTTTCGCTCAGCGCACAATTAAGCTCTGAAATTTGTTGCCAGAGGATGTGGTTAGTGCAGTTAGGGTAGCTGGGTTCAAAAAAGGTTTCAATAAGTTCTTGGAACCTTAATCAAGGCTATTAATCAAGTTTACTTAGGGAATAGCCACTGCTATTAATTGCATCAGTAGCATGGGATCTTCTTAGTGTTTGGGTAATTGCCAGGTTCTTGTGACTTGGATTGGCCACTGTTGGAAACAGGATGCTGGGCTTGATGGACCCTTGGTCTGACCCAGCATGGCAATGTCTTATGTTCTTATGTTCTTTCTCCTCTTGCTCTGTTGGAAGTTCTCAGGTAGTGCTGCTAGCCTTAGTAGTGACCATGCGTCTTTCGGAAAAATACAATTGTAAGATTTGGTTGGGGGGGGAATCCTATATGGATGAGAGATTCTCTATACATTATTATTATTAACATGCTTTTCCAGCTCCCAGTTTTCATGGGTTCCTATGCTGCTACCCTTACTCAGTTGCTCTTTGACATCTTGATGCACTCAGATTCACATTCTGTCTTGCAGCTTCAAACGATCTTCAAAGAAACAGTGGCTTGCTGAGCTCTTTTTTTGTTTCTTTGGGGATGAGGGGGAGGGTTTGAGAAAATACATTGTTCTTCAGCCGAGTATTGCAGAATACTAATTCTTAAATAAGCTAAAAAGACCGATTAAAAAAAAAAATTTGCAATGAGGGTCTGCATGGCTCAGGACATGGATGCCCTGGGCTTCCCCCAGCTCCCTCTGTCCCTGCAG
This sequence comes from Rhinatrema bivittatum, assembly GCF_901001135.1. Classification (NCBI taxonomy): domain Eukaryota; kingdom Metazoa; phylum Chordata; class Amphibia; order Gymnophiona; family Rhinatrematidae; genus Rhinatrema; species Rhinatrema bivittatum. The sequence goes on from NC_042621.1 coordinate 267,961,795, forward strand.
CACTGTCGTCTTAGGAAGCAGCTGTGACTGATGGGGCTTTTAAGGTGTTTTGTTTTGTTTTTTAAGAATTATTATTATTAGGAAGGACAATTTTTTTTAAAGATATTTGCCTGGGAAACGAAGCAGTTACCTGGCTAAAATTCCCCGGGCTTAAAAACCTCCCCCTCACAGTGTGCATGCTTTAGGATGCTGGGAAAAGGGCAGGGCCAGGGCGGGGCAAATTAGGCACTGGGATTTCATTTTGAAAGCCCTGCATGTACTTTACAGCAGGTGCAAAGTATGCAGGTATTGTTTGTACCTGTGGTCCCTACTGGCCCCATATTTGCAAAGGAAAAACCTTCAAGGAGTTTCCATTAGAAAATTAGCTTATACCTGTGGACCTGCAAAAAGCGGCCGGCACGGTTTCAGAATTGCCCTCATACTGTAAAGATGGGGTGCAAAAAGTGAGGTTCAGGACTGAAAACGGAAATCTCACCATTTCCTCTGTGTGTGTGTGTGTGTGTGTGTGTGTATAATTTATCAGATGTCACAATCTAGCACTGGTGAAAAGTTGCACCTACAGGCCCATCTATTAAGCTGCTCAGAGTTTTGCACAGAAACCACAGTTTTCCATGCTTGACTTTTCTGCCGAGACTCGTATGTGAATGAGCCCGAGAGAAAAGTTACCTGTGGAATTTTCTTACAGGCAACTTCGCAAAAAGGACAACTGCACCTCATTGTGAGAACCGACCTGGGAAGATGCATTCACGTGTCAGCTTTCACCGTGTTCTGAGTTAATGAGCTACTTTGCATGATATTACATCAAGGCAGAAGTTTTGTAAACTTAACGCACATTAAGTTTATTACATGAAAGGGGGTCCATATTCAAAAGCACTTAGCCGGTTAACTCAGAAGTTAGCCAGTTAAATGAATATTTGGGCACGTATCTGCCTACATTCTAGCCATCGAATAAGTTAGGAAGCTAGAATTTAGCTGGATAACTTAGGGGAGTTCCAGGGGTGTAACTGGGAGTTGAGTTAACCAGATAAGTTTATCCAGCTAACTGTGTCTGAATATGGACCTCTTTGTGAATATTTTCTCAGATGGGTCCTATGCATGTAAAAACATGCAAAAGACTGAAACACCAGCGTTTCTGTGCATTAAAGGGCATTGTGCATGTATTTAGGTCTGTAGACCCGTCTGCGGAAACCTTCACAACTTACTATATCGGCTTTGTATTTGAAGTGCCCCATTAATCCACACGGAGTGATTCTGTTATTTTCAGTTTATTTCCACCTTTCCATAAGAAATGGCCAAGGCAGAAAACAATCAACATAAAACATAAAATAGCAATATCTAAAAACCGAGGATTTACTAAAGGGGCAGTCCGGAGGTGGGGCTGTCTGGGGGCGGGGTGGGGCCAGAGGCCTGCAACATCAGCCCGGAGGCAGGCACAAAAGGTAAAATAAAAATTTTGGGGGGGTTAGGGTAGGGCTAGGGGGAGGAAAGGTTAGGGGAAGGGGTGGGAAGGTCAGGTAAGGGGGAAGGGAAGTTCCCTCACAGGCCACTCTGATTTCGGAGCAGCCTGGGAGGGAACGGGGGAAGGCAGTGCGGCTCGGCGCGCGCAAGGTGCACAATTGTGCACCCCCCTTGCGCGCGCCGACCGTTGATTTTATAACTTGTGCCTGCACGGGCAAGTTATAAAATCAGGTGTACCTTTTTAAAATCTACCCCAATATGAACATATAAAACAATCCACAAATAACACATCTAACAACATCCAACGACACATTCATTTCTATATAAACAAAAAATATATCCCTCAAAAATCCCCTTGCTAGCCAATCCCGCCAACCACCCACCCCCCTCACGGAGGGACAGGGACAGACTAAATCCTCAAGAAAAATGGTTAGTTTAGAAACAAAATAAAATGTTCACAATAATCTACTATCTAGGATGGCAAAGCATCTCACTGCAGCATTAAATAAAAAACAAATCACAAATAAATCCCCCTAGCTCCCTCAAGGCTACCAAAGAGGCTCGTAAAGGGTCAAACCTCTTTGTGTCACCTCTTTGGAGATGGCCCAGTCCCAGTTGCAGGAGGCCATATCATATAGTTCTTAGGAGCAGAAAGCTAATTTGCTCACCTGTCACAGATATTCTCTGTAGGCAGCAGGATAAATCAGCCACACAAGTGTGTGATGTCATCTGAGGGGCCTTTGCAGTTTTTTCTGAGCATACGTGCACCTTTCCATGCGGCCACCAGCAGTGCGAGTCTCTTCGGTGCTTATAGCAAGTTGGATCCTTCAGGAACAGCTTCTTTAGTGAAGCAGCAGGGTCTTTTCTGTGAGGTCCTCTATACCTACTACTGGACTCTGGAGACAAAACGATTGTGCCCTACGTCTCCAAACTCCTTGGACTTCTCTGACCGATACCATTGTAGTTACTTCTGGAAGAGACTGCCATAGCAAATGGTTCAGGCCACTCGTTACTCTGACAACCTAAAATGTCCTCCAGTGGAAGGAGCATAGACCTTAGTAAAAGGTCCACAGGCCCTTTTACAACACCTACAGTAAAATGTTTATGACAGAAACTAAAATCTGTATGTTAACATCAATTTTCTTTTTCCTCTTCTTCAGGATGAAAATATCATGAGGTCCATGCAGCTTTTTGACAATGTGATTTAGCTTCAGCCTGGCGGATTCCCTTGTGGCTTAGTCCTGAGCCTCGTTTTTGGGATGGACTTCCTCCTCACTTCACAAGTGTAGGACTGCTTGTCGAAAAACTAAACAGAACAATCTTTTGTAAGATTTTTGGGGCAAACTTGAGACAAAACAATCGGAGCCTTTGATGAAAGATTCCCACCTTCTCCAACTGCCATCTCCTCTTACAAATCCTCCCCATCCTCTCGTGGCAGGTGTTGAGCTAACTACAAATCTTTGAATGCCTCAAGATAGTGAGTGACAATGCATCACTATCACCAAAAGGATGGATATGCTGGCATTAGAAGATCGTTGGTCACCTTACTGAATGCATTGTTTCCTTCAGCATGAAATCTGTCTTTTACACCAAAACAAACTTCTTGCTGATTTTCAAAAAAAAATAATGAAAAAAAAAACCGGAGCCTTCCATCCCCGAGCCTGTGGGCCTTTTGGTGGCTGACTCTTGCAGAAAACACTAGGGGCAGCCTCAGTGATTATGGATTATAACTTCAGACATCTGCAGCCATCTTATGTTTTCCTCATACCTTATTCACAGTTAAGGTCTGAACTGGTTAAAACCTTGCGCATACTTTTGATTAGAAAAGTGCTGTTACTGACTTAGGAAACATTGCAGTAGATTCTATAAGAACTGTGATTAACACAGTTTATGCGTAACATTCAGCTGTGAATTCAGTTCAGGTCCAACAGAGGTATCCCTTAATAATCAAATGCATACCATTACCTGCTATGTTTATTTGTACGTGAACTGGTTTATTTATTTTAATGGTTCTTTCGGTGGAAATTGAACATAGTTTAAGGGGCGGTAACCCATACGATTATATATTTTTTTGTGATTCATTTTTCAGTTATTTCACGAAAGGCTCTTCGTTTTCCGCTGCAGCCACTAGGGGCTTCTGCCCAGTAAATGGTGCTGGTTAGTGTTGGAATTACTAAAAAAATGACCCCAGTTTGGAGGTCAGAGAAAGAGTAAAGCAGTGCGGAACCTGCCTGCTTTGTCTGTGCAAGTGAGATGTGGGATGGATGGGATGCACATCCATGCTGTCTGGTCCAACCAAGTAGAAATAAATGTATTTTTTATGACCTTGGTTTCATCCTGCATTATAAGAATCTATCATTTAAAAACAAGAAGGGGGGGAGGGGGTGCTGGGATCAATCTCTTTATGAGAATGAATCATAACTGTGCTGACTGGAGCCCTTTATCAGTGTCACATGCCGGTGGACAATATCAAGGAAGAAATTCTCAGTACTGGGAAACAATACCAGCTTATTATCTCCTAAACACCTGGCAAGTCAGGGCACAAGGGTTTAATGTAACTATTCTTAATATTCTTTGTAAAGTTTATTTTCATATCAGTTAATTAATATTAATTTTCTTTTGGTCTCCTGTTGCCATAGAAAGTTAAGTCTATGCAGAGGTGTGTATGTATTATAGACACATATATTATATACAAACTAGTGTGATTTATTTTTCCACAAAGTCATGCACTATTCCATTGACCCCCAAGAATTGTGCTTAATTTCCCTGCCTAATACAGCTGAAATATAAGATTTCATGTACTCTGAATTCCCTCATTAAAACTCTGTGGAGGCTATTTAATAATCTGTGATATGTGTTAATGCATGCTATTAGTGAATAGACCTTGCTACCAACATTAAGAGCTATGGTAAATAACGCATGTTAACGTGTACCACAAGTTACTAAATGCACCCCTGTGTCTAATCAAAGCCCTTGTGCCTTGACTTCCATCTAAATTAAGTCATTTAGTAGTACCACTTCTCTGTTATACTGTAATATTTCAAAGGTGTGGCTGGAGGGTGGTAATTTGCTCATCTTATGAAATTCAAATATTTCTAGAGCTATTGGTATTCTAGAAAGATAGGACTGGAAGGAGATCTCAGTGTGATACAGACCATGCACTTGCCTCAAAACAGGCTTCAGTGCATCTAAATCATCCCAGACACATGGTTATCATAGCTGATTAGACCTCCAGTAATGGAGAATAGACTACCTCTATGAGCAACTTGTTTCAGTACTTCACTATCCGTACAATTAGAAACTTCTTATTAATATCCTGCTACAATGTAATCCCATTACTTCTTGTCCAGTCCTCACTGGAGAAAGCAAATAAGTGATTGCCATCTTCTTTATAAACCACTTTATGAATTGGAATACTGTCATCGAGTCACCCGTCAACCAGATTGTCTCTGGATTAAATAAACCCAACTCTATCGGCCTTCCCTCAAGGTGTATATTATCTGTATCGTGCTGTAGTCCCCGTGCCGTTCCTGAAATAAAGAAACCCTCAAAAATTAACGCCAGCCCTGGAGCTGGCATTAGGTTTTGAGAAGCCTCAAAAGTTGAACAGAAAAGCAAAAAATACTGCTTTTTTCTGTGGTTTCTCCGACTTAATATCTTGGCAATATTAAGCCGGAGGGATCATAGAAAGTAGTAACACGAAAAAAAAAATGTCTTGATGGTGGTCAGATTAGGGAAACGGGCGCTCAATTTACGAGCGTCCATTTTCCTAACCCGCGCGCAGCCTCTTCTGAACGCCCAATACCGAGGAGGTGCTAGGGACGCACGATTTCCCCTAGAGCAGGGGTGGGCAAGTCCGGTCCTCGAGGGCTGCAAACCAGTCGGGTTTTCAGGATACCCCTAATGAATATGCATGAAGTAGATTTGCATACAACTGAGGCAGTGTGCGTGCAGGTCTCTCTCATGCATATTCATTAGGGGTATCCTGAAAACCCGACTGGTTTGCAGCCCTCGAGGACCGGAATTGCCCACCCCTGCCCTAGAGCCTCCTTTTTAACGCAGCGGCTCATTTGCCTACTGCATCGCGTGCCCGGGAGAGGTGGATGGGGGCGCGTTAGGAAAGCCGGCGCTCGTTTTTCCCACGCGGATATTGCATGGGCCTGCAAGACTTAAACCCCTCCTGCTGTGCAGTCCTTGGTTTTCCACCAGGGCTTCTGATTTTAGGGGTTTATTTTTTTTTTAGATTTTGACAGTTTCTCATGTTATTGTTGTTTTTATTTTCACTTTTCTTTTACTTTAGAATAAGACTCAACCTATATTTTTCCACATTTAATTGTTTGGCTTTTTTTTTGTATCGTAGAAATTCATAGGCAAAAGCCAAAGAATATACAATGTAAAAAAAATAAGGAAAGGATCCTTCTGCTTCTCAAGTTATTGTTGGCTTCTACTTGTGTTTTCTATGATTGAGCCAAGTGGGGGAAGTGGGTTTCCCATCCATTACTCTAATTGCTAAGCCACTTCCCCTCCCCCTTCTCCTACTTTTGTATAAAAGTGATTTGCTTGAGCAAGCAAACTCTCTCTCTATTGCATGCTTCTCTACTTCCATGTTTCCTCTTTTAATCCAGACAAAATAATAATAATGATAATAATAAAAAACACAGCCTCAACGGAAACTTCAGTTCTGTCCATGAAAAAAGAAATCTGTGAACTATAAAGCAAGGAAGCAATTATCAGTTGAACTTTCCATGATTAAAAAAAGTAGAGAGCTGGCCCACCAAAACTAAAATTAGTGAAAGAAAGTCAACAGTAGCTGGGCAAAGATGAGACCTTCAAAAGAATGAGAAATATTTGCAGTTCCAAACTTTCACTGGCTAAGGAAAGGGACCTCAGTAGCCTTAAAAGCTAAGGGGGTAGATCTTTAAACATACGAGCGCGCGTGTTATAAAATCTGGGGCAGCGCGCGCAAGGGAGGGCTGGAATAAAGCAATCTTTGCGCAGTGACACATCGCGGCCTTCCCCAGTTCCCTCCCAGTCCCCTCCAATTAAGGAGCGGACTGGGAGGGAACTTCCCTGACCCCCCCCCCCCACCCTCTCCAACCCCCAATTCCTACCTTTCTCCTTCTTTTTCTTTTATTTCACAACTTACTTCAGGGCCCGGCCTGAAGTAAGTTGCGCGTGCGCACTTAAGCCCCGTATTTTATGCACGCCGGCGATTTAAAATTCTCCCCATAAGATTCAAAGGTGCCTTTGAGTCCTGCCATTGTTAGAGTAACTAATGCAGCACAATATTTTAGCATCTAGGTGAAACAACTTTAAAAATCTTAGCGAGTTGACAGGTATCACACACATAAACTGTACTATGAGGACCGTGCTGGTTTTTAAAAGATCTGCATGTCTACTAGAAATTAATTGAATCGGATTTTAAAAAAAGCACTTGAAGCACGTGCAAGCTGCATCCTGTAGTTTGTGGAGGCAGTGCACAGGCTTCCGGGCATACTCATCCTCACCCTTGATTGCAGTCAAACAGGGAAACGTCCGTGAGGAAGTCATTACTAAACATTCTGGAATCAAGTCCTTTATTTATTTGGATTTGTTGCTGGCTTTTTTTTTTTTTGCAGATCTCCCCACAGAGAGGGTTCAGATGATGGAAAAGGAACGACCGATTTAGCATGTTCTGGCTTTATGCATTACCTCTGTAGAGAAGATGCACACCAGAAACAGACAATTAGATTCAGCCTCTCGGGGATTTAGTGATGGCAGTGAAATTTTGGAAAGCTTGTCTTCCTGGGTCGGATGATGGAGCTGGGTGAAATGGCAGCAAAACTCCGAGGATCTGTACAAAGTCATAACCCTGAAGCACATTGAACAGCATCAGCATCAGCTGCAGATTTCTAAGAACTGGCTTGAAAAACTATAAAGCAGGGCAAAACTTTGAGACACACAATCAGATGTGTGTGACTTATGGGGTTTTTTTTTCAAAGCATGCTGTGGTACACCAGTTTTCAGTACAAAGAGCAAAGTGTTGCAGTTTAACATAGCTCAGGACCCCCTGCCACTCTATAATCCAGGAAGGAAGCACTAGAAGCAAGGCTCCTCTTCCCAGACTATTTCAGAGCTTGTGGGTTACAAACAATGAACTAGTTGCTTAAGAGCAGCGATCTCAGATTATGTTGTCTTGGAGTTTTTTTTTGTGGTTCAGCTTTGGTTACGTATTCAGGATGTTTGGCTTCATTTCAAAAAGGCCAGGCCGAGTTTGCCTTGAGGATCCCCATTATATGCGTGTAGATGTGACTCCGTGCTGCTTAGGGAAAGCAGAACCACATTTCCATGCATGCAGTAGGGCAAAACCAGGATTGGCTCAGCTTGTCCCTGCTGACATGCAGCTATAAATGATCATCCCATAAGTACTAGGGATGTGAATCGTTTTTGAACGATTAAAATTATCGTCAGATAATTTTAAAATCGTCCAAAATCGTTAGAGTGCATGATACAATACAAATGCCCACGATTTATCGTCAGGGGCATTTGTATTGTATCGTTAAATAGGGGGCGGGAAAACCGGCACACCAAAAAAACCCTAACACCCACCCCGAACCTTTAAAACAAACCCCCACCCTCCCGAAGCCCCCCAAAATGTTTTAAATGACCTGGGGTCCTGGCGCGATGTCCCGCTCTCTGCTCACGGCTGCTGTGAAGAGAAATGGCGCCGGTGGCCCTTTGCCCTTATCATGTGACAGGGCAAAGGTAGTGCCGGCGCCATTTTGATTCCTAGCTCCCAACGTCACGCGTCCAGGAGATCGCTCCCGGACCCCCGCTGGACCCCCAGGGACTTTTGGCCAGCTTGGGGGGGGCCTCCTGACCCCCACAAGACTTGCCAAAAGTCCAGCGGGGGTCCGGGAACGACCTCTTGCACTCGAGCCGTATTGCAAAATGGCGCCGACCGTATGGCCGTATGGCCGGCGCCATTTTGCAATACGGCAATAGGGCCATACGGCCGGTGCCATTTTGCAATACGGCTCGAGTGCAAGAGGTCGTTCCCGGACCCCCGCTGGACTTTTGGCAAGTCTTGTGGGGGGTCAGGAGGCCCCCCCAAGCTGGCCAAAAGTCCCTGGGGGTCCGGGAGCGATCTCCTGGACGCGTGACGTCGGGAGCTAAGAATCAAAATGGCGCCGGCGCTACCTTTGCCCTGTCACATGATAAGGGCAAAGGGCCACCGGCGCCATTTCTCTTCACAGCAGCCGTGAGCAGAGAGCGGGACATCGCGCCGGGATCATCGCACCAGGACCCCAGGTCATTTAAAACATTTTGGGGGGGTCCGGGAGGGTGGGGGTTTGTTTTAAAGGTTCGGGGTGGGTGTTAGGGTTTTTTTGGTGTGGCCAGAGAGCGGGACATCGTGCCGGGATCGCACCGGGATCCTCCCACTGGACCCCAGGTCATTTAAAACATTTTGGGGGGGGGTTCGGGAGGGTGGGGGTTTGTTTTAAAGGTTCGGGGTGGGTGTTAGGGTTTTTTTGGTGTGCCGGTTTTCCCGCCCTCCCCCGATTTACGATTTTTAACGATAACAAAACAAAACACGACGATCCGATTTCCCTCCCCCCCCCAGCCAAAATCGATCGTTAAAATGATCAATCACACGATTCACACCTCTAATAAGTACCGCAGACCCAGGTAAAAGATAGCAATAGCAGGGCATGTTTGCCTTTCCTTCTTCTTAGTGGTGTGCTCTGACCCATCTAACCCTGCAAAACAGGACAAAAAAACCAAAACACTTTTATGATTTTTTTCAAAGAGTTCTTGCTGTAACTAGCTTTCAATTTCATGCCGAATCACCCTACCTCAATCTAAGTAGTAAGCTGGAGCATTAAAACTTCTTTCTATTCTTGTTTTGTTACTACCAAAAAAATCTACCCGCTTGCAATCAACAGTTCCATTCTCAGCTGGTCAGTCAGATTGAGAAAACATGTTTTTACTCTGCTAATTTCACAGCATCCAAAGGTGATTGTTTCCTCATCCATCCAGTTCAGAAGGGGAAACATTGTATATTACTAAGAGCTAAAGAGGGCTGAGGCTTTGGTTTACTGCACTGCATGTACTTTGCTTATCTTATGCTGTGCAATGGATCCTCTCAATAAGGCTCTTCATAGGAGTTGAAAGAGACTCAGTGCTATAATTAGAGGTGTTTAGAGTAGGTCACAACTGATCTGGGAACCCCAGCACAAGAATCTTGTGCTGGGGTTCCTTACTGAGAGGGAGTGTTAAGCATTTTACAAAGGTTTTCCAATGTGGAGGAAGGAAATCCTAGCACCTGATTAGAATAGTAGCTGAGCTTAACCTGTTAATAAATGATCACAATTAAAGTATTAGAGGCATGTAAATGCAATTAATTTTAAATTAAGAAGAGTTGTGCTTGTTTTTCCATTAAAATTACGGCCATTTGGTTCCCTAGGCAATCCCAGTAGTTCTGTATGACACTAAAATACATTCTTACATAAGCAATTATCACTTGAATATACAATATTCTTTTCCTGTCTGCTAAGTATTACATTTGATGGATTTGTAGTGAATTATGTTTGTGTTTCCCACATCTACCTAAGCCCCTTTTCTGCAAAATTCAGGGGGTCAATATTCAAAAGTGTCCATTTATCTAAGTTAGCCATATCCAGCTAACTTAGGCCTGGATTTATCAAAATGAGGTAAATATTGCATGCGATGGGAAAAGGGACATGTTTTATGTGATCACTTTTTTGCACTTTGAGATAAGTTCCAGAATGTCGTATTTCCTATATACAACCACTAGGGGGACCATGGAGGGAGGGAGGAAGGGAGAGAGAGAGAGACTGACTATCCATAATGCTCTCACCCTTGATAGGTATTTAAATCTCTATCAGGCAGATACAGTACAGTACGCTCCAACGGAGCGCACTGTTAACCTGCCCTTGGACGCGCATTTTCCCTTACCCTTTATTCAGTAAGGGGCGGAAAACGCGCGTCCAACCCGCAGAACCTAATAGCGCCCTCAACATGCAAATGCATGTTGATGGCCGTATTAGGTATTCCCGCGTGATACAGAAAGTAAAATGTGCAGCCAAGCCGCACATTTTACTTTAAGAAATTAGCGTCTACCTTTGGGTAGGCGCTAGTTTCTGCCGGCACCGGGAAAGTGCACAGAAAAGCAGTAAAAACTGCTTTTCTGTGCACCCTCCGACTTAATATCATGGCGATATTAAGTCTGAGATCCCGAAAGGTAAAAAAAGGAAAAAAAAATGTTAAATGGGCCGGCGGCTGTTGGGTCAAAAACCGGACGCTCAATTTTGCTGGCGTCCGGTTTCCAAGCCCATGGCTGTCAGCGGGCTCGAGAACCGACACCGGCAAAATTGAGTGTCTGCTGTCAAACCCGCTGTCAGCCGCCGCTCCGGGCTAAAAGGAGGTGCTAGGGACGCGCTAGTGTCCCTAGCACCTCCTTTTGCCCGTTTCTACTGCCAGGCCTCATTTAAATAGAGAATCGTGCGCACAGGCGAGTGGTCTGTGTGCGCGCCAGGAGAGCAGGCGTTTGTCCGCTCTCCTGCGGACTTTACTGAATCAGCCTGTATGGGAGGCCCACCTAGTAACTCGAGGTGAGGTTTAGGTATTAGTGTAGAGATTAGGGGCCACTTTGACATTCAATGTGAGACATACGAACGGAACAGTGCTCTCTTGTGAACATTTGATGTCCCTCGGAGTGAGGAAACTCACCCAAAGATGAGATATGTGCAATGTTCTCTCAACCTAGCTTGATGGACTCTCTACCTGGGTAACATCAAGCTAGGTTGAGAGAACATTGCACAAATCTCATCTTTGGGTGAGTTTCCTCACTCCGAGGGACATCAAATGTTCACAAGAGAGCACTGTTCTGTTCGTATGTCTCACATTGAATGTCAAAGTGGCCCCTAACCCCCTACACTAATACCTAAACCTCACCTCGAGTTACTAGGTGGGCCTCCCATAGAGATATAAATACGTATCTAGGGTTATGGCATTATGGCTAGGTTCTCTCTCCCTCCCCCTCCCCCCCCTATTAATGGCATTTTTTGCATGCGAAAACGCCTTAGTGCATTTTGATAAATGAGGGAGTTAGATGGAATATTCAGCAGCACAGCGGAATATTTCCAAACAAAATCACTACTTAGACGGATACTGAGCAGGTCTAACTTAGGCGGATAAGTTGACTGGCTAAAAGATAGCCGGATAAGTGATTTATCTGGCTATATAATGGCCACTAAATATAACCAGATATTCAGCGGTCGCTAGATAAGTCCTTCTTATCCAGCTATCTGTTGGCTGAATATCGGGCCCGGGTATGCAAAAAGGTATGTATAGGAGTAAATTTTCAAATATCTCCTAAACCAGCCAGAATATGTTGTTGGCTTCATAATACAAACTGCCATAGATGGAATATCTCCAGATATTCAGACATTAAGAAGGCTCAGAAATTTTGCAGATTTGAGGTGTTAGACCTCTGCCTTATAAGTCAGTCAATTATGCAGCTACTATCAAATAATTGCTTCTGCCTGCCAACCTGTGCCCCAGCTGCTATCCCTGAGGAAAGGGGAATGATAATGAAGAACATTCAAAGGTGGGAAGCATAACACAGATTTCACATGACAGGTTAATCTGATATTTGATTACACTGAATGACAATTAACTACTGCCACCCCATCCATGCTTTCTAATACACACTCTACAGAGAAAGGAGTGTAATTATTTTCCTTATACTTCCGAGGTTAACATGAAGTACTTGTACTTCTCAAGATCCAGTAAATAGTAAATATAGATTATCTGTAGAAATTGGAATGTTTAATAGTGATAATTTACTGTATATACAGAGCAGCATAGTATTCTTATGTGACCATAGTACTGACAATGCTCTAACATAAATTGTTGTACTATTGGCAGTTAGTCAATGAAAGACTGACGTTTCTAAAAGAATCAAAGAACTTTAAAACCGCTGAGGTGCAGCCACTTCTGAGGTGATACTACATATATGTGTGTACACTGCACAACAGTGGGCGTGGGTGAGTGGGAATATACTCCGGCCACTGGGAGTTGGCATTCCAACTTTCAAACACTACTCCTACATTTTCAGTGTAACATATTTAACTTTGGTAGTCCCAACAATTCTGCACCCACACTCGGCCCTCTGCTGCACTGTTGGCACTGTGTGTTTTATCGCAGGAAACAGGGATGCTAGTGAGATAGTACAGTGCTGGGTATACTCTGCATCTCTTTGTAGAACGTTCAGCCAGTGGACTTCAATGCCACTTTCCCCAACCTTGAATACTGTTCCTTTTGTGTGAGCTGTGCTTCAGAAAACTTCTGCGAGTCAAGCTTGTCACTTTATAGCGAGAACTAGGGCCTGTACTTAATTTAGCTGAATGCAAATCAAATTGGAGAACAGACTGTGATAAAATTTCTATCCCAGGACAGATAATTTTGGCCACTGAATTTTGAAATTGTAATTCCTAACCTGCTGCTTACATTACTGACCCACACCGTCAGAGTACCAGGGGTTGCCAACCAGCCAATATCTAAAGACCCTGACTGCTTCTTTCTATTATGAGTAGCTGGCCTATAACCACTAGGCCAGCTACTTGTAATAGTGGTTATAGACGTGAGCTGGGAAACCAGGGTTCAAATCCCACTGCCACTCCTTGTAACCTTGGGCAAATCACTTCACCCTCCTTTGCCTCAGGTACAAACTTAGGACCAGATTCATTAAGGCTTTTCTCCTGTTTTGTGTTTATGGGAAAAAACTTACTGGTCGATTTTAAAAGCCCTATGCGCACCAAAGCCGGGAGACATGCACGTGGCCTGGCACACGCAACATGGATTTTAAAAAACAGTTAATCCGCGCATATCTCCCAGGACATGTACAAAAATATTTTTAACAAAAAGGGGTGGGGTGGGCACGATCTGGGCAGGGAATGGGCGGAGCAAGAGCGGGCCAGATCTGTACATGAAGTCTGCGCATAAAGGGGTACATTTTCAAAAACAGCTCGCGCGCGTACTTTTGTTTGCGCACCATGCGCGAACAAAAGTACGCTGGATTTTATAAGATACGCGCGTAGCCTATAAAATCCGGGGTCGGCGCGTGCACATTCGTGCAACCTGCGCGCACCAAGCCCAGCGCGCGCTGCCTGTTCCCTCCAAGGCCGCTCCGAAATCGGAGCGGCCTCGGAAGGAACTTTCCTTCAACCTCCCCTCACCTTCCCCTCCCTTCCCCTACCTAACCCACCCCCCCCGGCCCTATCTAAACCCCCCCCTACCATTGTCAGCAGATTTACGCCTGCCAGCGGGCTGCTGGCGCGCCATCACCCGACCCAGGGGCTGGTCCGGAGGCCTCGACCACGCCCCCGGGCCGGCGTCACGCCCCCTTTGCAAAGCCCCGTGACTTATGCTCGGCGCGCGCAGGGGCCTTTTAAGAGAGTTACGCGCATAACTTATGCGCGTAACCCTTTTAAAATCCGGCCCAAAGTCTTTACGCGCACAAGTGCGTGCCGGGGTCCCCTCCAGCATAACTTTACTTCTGCTATGGACGGTGTGTAAGTTGTAAAATAAAGAAAAATACGGTAGTAAGCGGGGTTTTAAGTGTCAGGGCCTCACGTCTACTGAAGAAAATCCAACAGAACTAAACCCTACTGATCTTCAGTGACAAATATTTAGAAAAACTCTCTGAAAAATCACCTTCTTTTTCAAAATCTTACACAAAGAAAATTAGTTCATCAAATTTCAACAAATTTATCAAGTATGGTCTAGTGAACAACTCTTCGAATGAGGTGAAATGTCCTACCCTGATTCTTACAGATTTTAGATCTACTATCAAAAAAAAGAAGAATATTTATTTATTTATTTATTTTTGGTTTTTATATACCGGAAGTTCCTGTATACAATACATATCACTCCGGTTCACAGGTAACAGAGATAACTATCGCCGGGGTGGCGGTTTACATGGAACATATCAAACGATTAATCTATTATAGATTAAAAAGAAGAATAGATTTTAATCCCAACCTTACGGTAGAGAGGCACAGCATCAACTTACAGGTATTAAGAAGCCAGTTTTAACCAGTCATCCTGGATAAAGTCCAGCTCACAAAATAGGTATTCTATTGAAGAGATATCAAAATTCAAGCAAAGACGACACTGAACCCCAATCCTCCCACTTCCCTTTCACTCTGCATTTGGGTTTCCTTGTGTGCAATATTTTGAATGTCTGTGTTTAAAGTAAAGCCTATGGACCAGATACGGACTTGCCTTCAGGCAAATATTTCCCTCCTACAGAGAAGATATGCTTTTGAATAGAAGACACCAGCAAATCCACCTGACCCATATCTCCTTTGCTGATAATGCGGAAAATGTCATAATGCCTCTGTATTGCTTCGTGGTGAGACCGCACCATAAGTTCTGTGTACAGTTGTGGTCACCACATCTCAAAAAAGATATAGTTGCACTGGAGAAGGTACAGAGAAGGGTGCCCAAAATGATAACAGGCATAGACCGGCTGCCCTATGAGGAAAGGCTAAAGAGGCTAGGACTGTTCAGCTTGGAGAATAGACAGTTGAGGGGGGATATGATAGAGGTCTTTAAGATCATGAGAGGTCTAGAATGGGTAAATGTGAATCTGTTATTTACTCTTTCGGATAATAGAAGGACTAGAGGGCACTCCATGAAGTTAGTATGTAGCATACTTAAAACTAATAGGAGAAAATTCTTTTTCACTCAATGCACTCTGGAATTTGTTGCGAGAGGATGTGGTTAGTGCAGTTAGTGTAGCTGTGTTTAAAAAAGGTTTGGATATGTTCTTAAAGGAGAAGTCCATTAACTGCTATCAATCAAGCTGACTTAGGGAATAGCCTCTACTATTACTGGCATCAGTAGCATGGGATCTGCTTAGTGTTTGGGTACTTGCCAGGTACTTGTAGCCTGGTTTGGCCACAGTTGGAAACAGGATGCTGGGCTTGATGGACCCTTGTTCTGACCCAGTATAGCTATTTCTTATGTTCTGTTCAGCAAGAGATATGCATCATTGTAGACAGATTGAATCTGGTCCTAAATCTCTTAAATACATAACTTTTTAAATAGAGGATATGATCAAGGTTAATAGCATAATCAGGGTTTACAAAAGGTTGGGTCAAGTTTCTGGAAATCAGGTTCATTAACAAATATTAGCCAGATAGATGTGGATAAATCAGATAAGTAAAAGGTCAAACAGGTTGTAGGTGATGCGTTTTTACTGGCCTAAAAATACATTTGGAACAAAGGTACGAGTTCCTGCTTGTAAGGTGGTAAAATTAAGACTGGATCAGACTGTCCTGAAAAAATGGAGTCATCGGTAACCCTATGCTTGATCTTTGTGCTCATTCACATATGCATCATCGCAAGACATACAACTGTATATGTTAGCCCAGAATATATACAAATATGAACATATATTTTAAAATATGTATTGAAAGACAAATGGCATTTGCCACAATAAGTAAAATTGTTTCACTAGCTAAACAGTAAACCATAATATTTGTTATACACTTACAAAAAGTAACAAAATCAATATTTAACACAAGTCCAAACCACAAAATACAGCAAAATAAATGTTTAATATAAAAATATTTAAATTATTGCTATTTTTACCCTTGCTATTCCAGTCCTTACATTCTTTTGGCAGAGGAGAGTTTTTAATGTTAATGAATTTAAGGAACTAAACACTTATCAGGTGAAGTTAAAAAGGAGATGTGCATGCAAATCTAACATACTATTTTAGCAATTTTCAAAAGCCGTTAACCCGCATTAAGTGCACTTAACGTGGTTATAACCTATTGACAATTCAATGGCAGATATTGTAGTCATTTTCAAAAGCCTGCTTACACAGGTAAAGGGCATTTACACATGTACATCCCAGTTCTAAGTATGAAAATGCTTTTCAAAATCAGGCCCTAATTAGAGTGAAACATAATACAGGCAAGACTTAACTCACACACACACAACTTTACCAATGCATCTCATTAACATATTTACCAATGCATTTACATAAATAGAGTCCTGGACCTCCCGGAACAGAGACTGCCCATTGTGCTAAATTAATTTTTATTTATTTATTTATTTAATGGTTTTTATACACCGACATTCATCAAGGATATCACATTGGTTTACAATAAACGAGAAACTACGTTTAAGTGGCGTTTGACAGGTATCAGGAGAACAAATACATATAATGCCATGAACAGATACATACGATGCCAAGAACAATATATATGTCTAAATGATTGTATATAAGTAAATATATGGGGGAAAAAAACAAGGGGAGAAAATAAAAAGGGACCTATATACACAGCACTAAAATTACTTACAAAGTTGCTTATAATTCACTAGGGGAAAAGTTATCAATTAGTTGCAGTAGCGAATGGGATTGAGGTTATGAGGTACAGCATGGAGCATGGTATGGTATAGGGAAGAGAGAGGTATGGTGCAGAGACTAGCTTAGAGAACAAGGTAGGAGCAGATAAGAGGTAGAGGTTATTGCACATGTATCAAGAATTAAGTTTAGGTGGAGGAAAATTATGCAAAAGAAATAATTTGCATCCAGTATTCTCCTTTCATAATATACTAACATAGTAAATGACAGCAGATAAAGACCAAAAAGGCCCATCTAGTTTGCCCAGTAGCGATTTTATATACATCTACCCAAAGTAGATCAAATTTTAGTTTAGCTTATTTAAAATATGATAAATCACAAATCATACATCGTAAATCAATGTGATGTAAATAAAACACAGAGTCTAATCACCAATCCTGTTCCATCCCCTTTAGGGTTGCAACTGCTTCTCTTGCAGATTTCCCAATCCTTTCCAGGAAGCACAATACAGTCATATCACTTGGGATATAATCCAGAGCTTTGAACCAATATGCTAAAGATAAAAGTTGAATGCACTTATCTATTTGAGGCACTTTTCAAAGATATTTTCCTGGGTAAATGGGAGCTTTCTGGCAGTGAACACATGGGGAGTTTATTTTTAACTCTGTGCATATTCCCTGGCTGGGAGTTTTTACTTGCAAACTCTCTTGGTACTTATGTATTTACAGTCCCTGTCTGGCAAGATGTTTGATGGGAAACTCCATGAGGGGACTGAAAATATCTCTTTGTCACTCTCTTTTCATTTAGTCATATATTGTGAGATGAAAGAAACGCTTAATACCTAGAAGCTAACAAGAGAAAAATCTTTATTCAGTAAGATATCTTAGGAGAATGCAGGTTACCTTAGTGTTACAAGGTAAATGCATATTCATTCATTTTCCAGTGATACAGTAGGTTATATACGTTACCACCTCTAAATTATACACCAATGAATTAGTTACTTCATTAACATAACATTTTTCCAACTTGGTAGTGTTTATTTCTTATGTCTAATATGCTAAATACTATTTTCTTGTAAGATGAGCTGGGAGCTAGGATGGCATGCTAGCACTGACCTTTGATGCAGTTATGCATTCCTTAATACCTACAGTTTCAATGTTCCACAGTCCTTACAGTTATGATCAATTTCAGAAAATTCTTATACTGCCTTTGCTTTCTCTGTTTCTTCACTACCATAATAGGTGGTGGTGAAGCACCCTCACATCCTCCTTCCTTCTCCCCATCATTCATTTTTCTCATATCAATTTTTAGTTTTTAAATAAAGTTACTTTAAGGGTCCAATATTAAAAAAAAAAAAAAGTGGATCTCTTAAATTTACGTCCCTAAATTATGTGCCTAAGGGGGTCATTTTCTATCCATATCGCGATACCTTGATAGGGGCGGAGACGGGACCAGAAGAGGAGGAGTCGAGGCGGTGTTGGGGCGGACGCGGTGGTAACTTCGCTGGTGGCGATAAGGTAAGATCCATTATCGCCGCCAGTACCATACCCAATAGCGCCACCTTTCACGATGCTTGCAAAATAATCAAACTCCACAAATATCCTGCAGTCTTTAAGGGGGTAATTTTGTAACAGTGCACGTAAATTACACCAATTTTCAAAGCAGACTTAAATACATAAATCTGCTTTGAAAATTATCCCAGCAAATCCACCCGAACACGCTTACACCTGCTATTTGGCAGGTGTAGTTTTGCTGAGAGGATTTACGTGGATACTTTCTAAACTCAAAACGTAGTCCCAACTCTGCCCAGACTCCAGTCCCCTAGAACACCTCTCCAATATGCACATAAAAATAAACACATGCAGCGTGTATGTGCACATATTGGTTGCACAATTTTCTAAAGAGCCATTTCCGCAGGAGTCCTTTGCAAAGGTAGATTCTCTTTCTTCTGTAATTTTTGCACCTGTCCAGATATTGAAATCGAACTACATACGTGAATGATTTCTGCTGGATTTATACTTCACCCACAATAACTTCAGGCTCTTCTTTTCATGACATGATAATTCAAGAAGTGATAAGATGTGAGAAATTCATAGCAGGACATGCACATTCTTATAAAATTGCCACAGGGAAGGGCAGGAAGGGACTTGCAAGGAGGAGGAAAAGCCTTGGCTGCTTTTTTTTTTTTTTTTCTTTTTGTCCACAGATGGTTGAATGGTTGATGTCATGTCTTGGGGTGTCTGACACCAATTTAGATATAATAAATTAACCTTATTCCAAGAAAGTCATCCATGTTGTTGAGAGCTACCAGCATAATGGTTCACAAAAACTGGAAGATGGAAGACCTCTTCCCTGTGTCTCTCTCTCTCCTCGTTTTTGTTTTAGATTTTGGGTGGCTGTGGTGACAGCAATGTTCCCTCCCAACGTGTACGTACATACAATAAGAAGAAATGCAGATTTTTGGAAATGCACAAGGCTGAATTAGGAGAATATACCTTGAAGTAGTCTGGGAGCCAGTTAGCTCTGCTCAAGACTCTTCAGTCTCTTCCAACATATTACTGCAGGGCAATACAACTAGCAATATATCAGTGCTGTGAATTACAGCATCAGTACAAAATACCACCTGTCTGCACCATGCCAGCCATTAGTCACCAGGCAAAGATGAGATGGCTAATTGTGGTCAATGAATGCTGAATTGCAGTGGCATGACTGTTATTGGCTGAAAGCAAGTTTAATTATGAAGTGAGCATGGGCCATATACTACGTCTACTAAAAAGCTGCACTCGTTATCCCATGAAATTTTTATGATGCTTTGTTTTTGGTTGTGTTTATTTCCTTCTTGGTTGTTGTTCCTTTGCTAACTGAATGCCAGTCCGAGCTTTAATGCATAGTTACTACAGCACCAACCAACAAACCCATCTGCAGCCGCATGACATGTGCATATAGCATTAAAGAAACTGTATTTAAATAAAAGGTATCTGGTTTGCTAGTCTCAGCTAGCTGCTTTGCATTTCAAATTATGTATATTTTGTACAAAAAAAAAAACCACAAATAAAATTACAACTGCTATGCACCAGCCTGCTGGGTGTGCTATTTTTAACACCTCTGGTTCCTCACCGCATTCCCAACCTGCTTGAATATTGATGAGGAACTGCAAACCAGGGATTGCTAAAATAATTTAGCATGTCATCTTTCAACGAAATACAGAGGTTGGTGAGGAAAGGTGGTAAAGAAGTTCTTTTATCACATTAAATAAGACACAGGGCTTCTGATATCCCCTATGTGATCCAGAAGCACTACTCATTTATTTATTTATTTATTTAAGGTTTTTCTATACCGACATTCGTTGTTGGACATCATATCGGTTTACAGGTAACATGGAGTCAGCAACCATGACTACCCTAATGCTTCTTTACAGAATCATTAAATCAAACATAAGGCATGGAGTAGATTCACAAGCTCAGCTGAAAACAGAATAAGCAGCTGCCATATCATTTATTTTGAACACAAAAGGTAACCTAAAGCAAATGCTTGTGCCTTGATGGACCGGTTTATAGTTAAAACCCACAAGGACATGTCCTCTAAACACCAGCAAGAGCTGAGAGAAAGCATGAAATCTGCAGATACTAAAATGGCAACAAAACCTGACACATTTCTGGCAGTTGAAACTGAAGAAATAGTCAAGGAAATCTCTAAGCTATTCTCCTGAGGGAATTCTGTGGAAAAAAAATTAAAATTCTGAGTAAAAAAAATTAAGAATTCTGCACACAATGGGCTGGATTTTCAAAAGGTTACACGCGTAAATCCAGAAGATTTAAGCGCACTGGGCCTATTTTCAAAAGGCCTGGCGATGCGCGTAAAGCCCCGGGACGCGTGTAAGTCCAGGGGCTTTACAAAAGGCGTGGTCCAGGGGCGGAGCAGTCCAGGGGTGGAGTAGGGGCATGGCCAGAGGCCATGCTGGCAGTCGGCCGGAACTTGCAACTTACTTCAGCCCTAGGGCTGAAGTAAGTTTTAAAACAAAAAAAGAAAGCAGCAAAGGTAGGGGGAAGGGCGGGGGAGGGAAGGAAAGGTGGGGTGGGGGATAAGGAAGTTCCCTCCGAGGCCGCTCCGATTTCAGAGCAGCCTGGGAGGGAACAGGGGAAGGCAGCGGGGCTCGGATAGGGCTCGGCGCATGCATGTTATAAAATCAGGCATACATGTGCGCGTGCCGGGTAGTGCACGCACATGTAGGCCGCGCGTGTATGTTTTAAAATCTGGCCCAATATTTTTAATGTCTGCAAAGTTGTTCATGTGTTAAAGATTTTAGAGAGTGCTGGGGAGGAGCAGACTGTCATGGTACATGTGGGTACCAATGACATGGGAAGGTGCTAAATTTAGTCTCTTAGGCCTGGATTTAAAAAAAAGCACTAAATATCACATGTGATAGGAAAAAGGGCATGTTTTATGGTAATAGGCTGTTTATCGCAAAGTGTGCTAACTTAATGGGTTATTTTCTAACCCTATCGCACATGAAAATTCCCTTTTCATGTGCGATAGCTAGATCGGGGCGGTGTCGGAAGAGGAGGAGTCAGGGTGAACGCTGTGGAAACTTTGCTGGTGGCAATAAGGTAAGACCCCTGCTGCCAGTAGCACCACCTTTTATGATGGCGCAAAAGCTGACAGTGATAACATTGTGGTGGTGTGATTACGAGAGAGAGAGAGAGAGAGAGAGAGAGAGAGAGAGAGAGAGAGAGAGAGAGAGAGAGAGAGAGAGAGAGAGAGAGAGAGAGAGAGAGAGAGACTGACTAGCTATAAGGCCCTTCTAGTAGTTAGATATTTATACCTCTATATGAGGCCCACCTAGTTACTCGAGGTGAGGTTTAGGTAGGAGTGTAGGGGTTAGGGGCCACTTTGACATTCAGAGTGAGACATATTAACAGAACAGTGCTCTCTTGTGAAGATTTGATGACCTTCGGAGTGAGAAACTCAACCAAAGATGAGATTTGTGCAATGTTCTCTCAACCTAGCTTGATGTTACCCAGGTAGAGAGTCCATCAAGCTAGGTTGAGAGAACATTGCACAAATCTCATCTTTGGGTGAGTTTCCTCACGTCGAAGGTCATCAAATCTTCACACGAGAGCACTGTTCTGTTAATATGTCTCACTCTGAATGTCAAAGTGGCCCCTAACCCCTACACTCCTACCTAAACCTCACCTCGAGTAACTAGGTGGGCCTCATATAGAGGTATAAATATCTAACTACTAGAAGGCCCTTATAGCTAGTCAGTCTCTCTCTCTCTCTCTCTCTCTCTCTCTCTCTCTCTCTCTCTCTCTCTCTCTCTCTCTCTCTCTCTCTCTCTCTCTCTCTCTCTCTCTCTCTCTCTCTCTCTCTCTCTCTCTCTCTCTCTCTCTCTCTCTTATGAAAAAGCTGTGTGAAGCCTGCTCAAACACTTCCCTTTTTCTGATTTGCATCGTACCATGTGTTATGGCACAGGACCCCAGAGGCAGGCTGAGCTGTACAGTCTCCATGTGTGGATGAGACTAGAGATGTGCATTGTTTAGTTCTTTCGGTTCAGGCTTCATTTTCGGGCCCCTGTGGGAAATTTTGTTTGTTCCGCCTTATTTTTTTTTTCATGCGACGTGATTTTCATGCTAGTGCATGCTAACCATTTAACTATGGTTAGTGTGCACTAACACGAACTACGAATTTTTCTGAAATTTCAGAAAAATTCCATTCGTTTTTCGGTTCCCCCGAACCATGATGAAATTGTCTAATTCTTGAAAAATGAATGCACATCTCTAGATGAGACTATGATGCAGGGAAGAGGGTTTCAGATTTGTTAGGAACTAGGGAACATTCTGGGGAACATTCTGGGGAAGGGGAGAGCCTTTTCTGGCAGGATGGGCTCCATCTTAACCAGAGTGGAACCAGGCTGCTGGCACTAACTTTTAAAAAGGAGATAGAGCGGCTTTTAAACTAGAAAATGGGGGAAAGCCGACAGTCGCTGAGAAGCACATGGTTTGAAATGATGTATCCTTGGAGGATATTAAGAGAACAGGGAAGTTAAGGCATCTTGACAGAGAGATTGCAATAAATGTAAAGTAGACCAGGTACCTTTAAGTAAAGAGCGGAGAGAGAAGAAAGATTCCAAGAGGTTAATATTCAAAAGCCATTTAGATGGATAATCTAACCTGTTTAGAGCATTGCTTAAGGAGCCCGGAGCAGGACAGAGGATCCCTTGGTCCCGGCAAAGAAAAAGAAGATACTGGGAGGAATGGGGAAGGTGGGAATCCACGGCCATTTGTCTTGTTAACGGGAGGGTGGGAGGGAAGGAAAAAAAATTAAAACAGGCACTGCTTCCAGAAATGTGTTTTGGGAGTGACAAGAGAACGGCCGACAGGGCCTTCATAAGATATTGTGGGGGGAAGGAAGGAGATTGCCCCTAGATTTTAAGGTTTTCCTTTTCCTGGTTATGACAGCGCTATTTAGTTGCATATCTTTTAAAGATATGCAGTTCAGTAGCGTGTTATTCAGCCACACATGGCCGGATACCTTAAAAACATAAGCGGCTATATTCAAATATAAACTATAACACTAAACAGAGGTATCCCACCTATATATAACAATATAATAAAATTATATCTCACATACAAAACTTTTTATTCATGTATCAAACAGAGCAATTTTTTTCCTTACATAATTAATATGTATCATCATACATAATCATCAAATACTGCTAATGTGATGTAGCTTCACCCCCACCTCATACAATATTACCCATAATTTACCATCAAAATCCTAAAAACAAACCATACACACTCTCATACACACCACAAACGCACATTAAAAAACTAACCATCCTAAAACTCAATAGTACAAATGTTACAAATTATTACATATATACTGCCAATTATTACATGTGTTATCAATACCAATTATGAAATATTTTTGAAAGTAACTTCTAATAAATTAGAAAAAATAAAAAAAGATATGTAAATTAAATCTCCCAAATGTACTATCTTCTTAATTCAATTCTGGCCGAGTTTCGCTCCCTCAGGAGCTATCGTTGGTGAGTATCTTCAATTGTGAAGGGTGAATACATACAGTGTGATCTCACCACGGCTGCGTAATGATCGCCACAGAACCGGCTTTTAGAAAGACGCTGTAATAGCATCTGGCTTATCCTGTGGTTTTGACACATGTGGAAGATTACAACACCAAGTTGCTCTGTCTGGATTGAATAACATTTTTGACTGCTTATTTCACCCTTCACAATTGAAGATACTCACCAACGATAGCCCCTGAGGGAGCGAAACTCGGCCAGAGTCGGGCTTATTCCAATAAAGGCTACTTTTACACTGATCACCTTTGTTTCTTCGTCTATCATTGATATACAGAGGGGATATACTCCTGTTTGACTATATTCAAATAAAGCTATTTATGTTTTTAAGTTATCCAGCTACATGTAGCCGGGTAACTATAAGCAAGAATATTCAGCGGGACATTTATCCCACTGAATATACAGGACAAATTATCCAGCTAACTTTAGCCAGATAACTTGTCCACTAACCACCCTACTGAATATGGACCTCCATGTTACTCCTGTCAACTGATGAGCAGGTTGTTAATACGAACAAAATTACATTCTTTGAAATGTCTGTATACAAATGCTAGAAGTCTAAAAATAAGATGGGAGAGTTTAAATGCCCGGAATTAAGTGATGTCTTCTCTCGGTGCTGAGACAGAACTCCTGCTATGGGGCCTTTAAATGAAGGAAAGGCACACACACCTAAGGGAAAGCAACAAAGCCTGGTGATGGTGATGTCCAGCTGCGATGACATCGGTGAGGTCCCCATGAGGCCAGCCGTGGCACAGTCGGCCAACTGTTACACCTGCTTCATTGTGAATCTGTATCTGACTCCAGCTTCTGGCCTGGAAAGCCAGATTCCGAGTTAAAACTGCTTCTATATGAATTGTTCCTGACTCTAGTTCTTGGCTAGCACTGCGGCTTGCTACTCAAGCCCACTGACGTTGCTGTGTGTAACCCGCCTGACTGTCTCCAGCTTGTCCTAGGTCCAGTCCGACCGCCCCTCAGTCCTGCTCAGTGCCTGTGAGTATCTGGTGGGGGATGGGAACCTGACAAGTATATACATTTTTAATTACTGAAATTCTCTACTGCTAATATTTATCTGATTCTGAAACAATGTGATGGCATTTCTCCATGGCAAACTAATCTGTGCATTTTCCTAATTAGATTATTGTGCTGAAGAGTATTCTCAGGTGATAAAAATAAAATGCCTATTATGATAAGTGCACATGAAGACAGAACATCTAATGAGCAAAACACTAAAACAGATCACCTTTAGTTACAAAAACATATGCATCGATTTTTTTTTAGGGGAGACTGGAACTTTACCTAGGGATGCGGTAAGCCTGCCAAAGCCAGAACAGGAAGATGAATTTGACTTGCAGTATAATAGTGGTTCACTCATTCTTAGTGCTGGAGTAGCCTCTTGTGGCAGACTGCTGCAAAAAGGTTTATCCAATGCTGATGTATACACTCAGCTGAATGCTCACTTTCATTCAAATCATCTAATTAAAATCCATTCCTTGACAATGGCCTCTCCTGAAAACTAAACTAGTTTCTACTCTTGTTTTCAAATAGAGCAATCCCTTATGATGCAGAAGCTCACTTAGCAGAATTTCTCTGTAATGCAATTTACTTATTGAGACCCAAATTCAATGTACAGAACATGGACGCTTGCTATGATAGAAATTTGTCTTGGCACGCTTCCCATTCTGATGGGCTTCATCTGGGTGAATTCCTGTCCTGAGCCGTTCTGACAGGCATGTGGGGCTTTCTGGCAGCGTGGAATGCAAGCTACATTCTAGATCCACACTCTACCTCATCCTGTGGGCCAGACGTAAAACAAAAGTGGAGATGTCGTCTGCAGAATGTCCGCTATTTTCCAGGACAGAGGGAAAGCACAAAAAAGTGAGCGAAACAGCATGATACTGAATGTGAAATTAGAAGCTTTGTGGTGCTTTTGAGTGTGGTGGAAAACTAATCCAAATATCAAAGACATTAGGGCCTGCAACATCCACATGAAAAAGAGACTAAATTAAAACAAGTGTTAAAGCAGCAACACTTTAGGTATGGCTAAGCTGTCTTTTTTGTTAGATCCAGTGATACGCTGGGCTGCAGAGTTCTGCAAAAGTTGCATTGGCTTCAGAAAAGATGCAGGTAAAGCAAGGAGGATGGAACTGCAATAGTCAAGTAATGGCAATAAAAAAGCTTGCATGTAGTCGTAAAGCTTTCAGAGGAATTACCAACGTGCTCAGCTGCTATAGGAGCGGTATAAGGAGAAGATTCATTAAGTTGTGTTTGAATGCATTTCTTTGCAAAAGGCAAGCAGGACACGAGTGTTCCTCCCCATAAGAAGATGAGACAGGAGAGCTAACAGATGAAGCAGATGATCCAGTGGATGATGGCTTTAACCCATCGGAAGGGGCAGATGATTCAGAGCAGTGCTTTTCAACCTTTTTTTTTTTTTTTTCGGTGGGACACTTTCAAGTGTGCTCAATCCTTGTGGTGCCCCAATCCAAATGAGCAGCAGTTCTTAACCTATGTGTGCTCATTCTGCTGGCTTCAATCTGACATCCAAACCTAAGGGATCAGCCAATCCTGTGTGATTACAGGGTCCTACACATTCAAACATCAGATAGAAACTGGCAGAGTTGGTAGCATACTGTTAAGATGTGCTGCTCTTCTCCTTCCAGTAGGAAGATCAGAGATAGGGAAGCTTACCAGAGTTCGGGTGGGTGAATCTGAGACACGTGTTCCCTGTAGTGCTAGTAGTGAGAAAGCAGTTCATTTTGGTGGGGGAGGGTGAAGTCTGATAGACTGTCCCCATGGAAAATTCTAGTAATGAACTCTCAAAATATGCCTAACAGCACATTAATTAAGTTTTGTTACCACAAAATATTTTTGGGCCCTATTCAAAATCCTCCCTTTTGTTGGATATGTCCTGCATCCAAGAGAATACACCAAAAAGTCACAATTAACCAGGACTGCTGCCAGCATGTTTGTAGCTCTGTGCAAACAATTACTGTGCTGCTCCCCCTCCTCGCTTTTTAAACACAGAATACCCCACCTCAATTAAACAAGCAGATCACAGACTCACCCTCGCCAAATTCAGAATAAAGAGACTATAAACTATAAACAGAAACTGAACTGCAAACCACAACAAGCCAAACTCTGTATGCAATGCAGCAATGGAGAAACAGAAACTCACCAGCCCTCATAAATCATTCATCAAACAAAATCAAGGATTACAAATCAATCATATTTGTAAACCATACTTATAAAAAAATATTTCCAATGATCTAAAGAATAGAACATCCAATAATTAAGAGCTCATACAAAATTTTAAAAATTTCCCAAACAATAAATTATTTCAAAATGGCAGATACAGACATCCAATAAATAAAACTAAGGATGGAAAATTCATCACTCTCCATACCTGAAAACGTTTTATTTCCAGTCATCCTGAATAAGGCATGGATTAATGAGGCAGCGCAAATTTTTTTCACACACATACACACACACCCAGGTAGGCTCCCATTCACACACACATACACAGGCAGGCTTTCATTCACACACAAACACACACACACACACACACACACACAGAGGCAGGCTCCCATTCACACACACAAACAACCCCAGACAGGTTCCCATACATTTATATACACACACACCCCAGACAGATTCCTACACACACACACACACATATCCCAGACAGGTTCCTATTCACACACACACACCACCCTCCAGTCATGCTCCCATTCATATTAACACCCTCCCCCCAAAAGTCAGGCTCCCATTCACACACACCACAACCCCAGGTCAGATTCCCATTCACACACACCACATCCCCAGGTCAGATTCTCATTCACACACACCACACCCGAAGATCACATGCATCACAAGATCAGCATAGAAAATGTGCTAGCTGCACGTGTTTTGAACAGAGAGATGGGGTCCACCGGTGGCCTCATGGGCCTCTTCCTCTTCCGGGCCACTGGTGAGATGGGGTCCACCGGCGGCCTCATGAGCCTCTTCCTCTTCAAGGCCGCAGGTGAGATAGGGTCCACAGGCAGCCTCATGGGCCTTCGCTACTTCCGGATCACCGGTGGGATGCGATCTACCAGGGGTTTCCATGGACCACTTCCTCTTCTCGTTAGCCAATGGGACAGGTCCAACAGCAGCCTCGTGGGTTGCTTCTGCCACCACCTCTTCGGGTGTGCTGCCCTGTGGAATTGCACAGTATGCACACCCGGTAATGCTGGGCCTGCAATTAACCAACAAAACTTCAACTCTTCCCAATGTGTGAATTCTATGTGGGAGACATGTCCAGGTCAGAAACTTTGATCCGTATCCCAGTATATATTATACTGATGAGCTATTAATTTTCTCTATCAGGCAACAGAGGTTTCCAATCTTTGAATATCT